>NC_053431.1:77247567-77450067 GCF_007990345.1 Gossypium hirsutum | reverse complement strand
TTTGTTAATCTTGGAATTTATGCTTTGGCTTGATGATTATGTTTGGTTGTGGTTTTGGTTGATTTAGTTTTGATATATATATATGGTTATGTTTGATATTTTACTCATGAGTTTATTGATTCAAATATGTCTTGTATTTGGTTTTATTGAGAAATGGGATTTTGTGCATATATGGCTAAAACTTTGGTTTTATGATGATAGGTATAAAATTTTATTCATAGTGTACTTTCATTGAATAGTCGAATATAAAATGACTTAATATGGTCTTGTGATTTGGAAAAAGTATAATTCCTATATGTATTTTAAAGCATATGAATTTAACTCGTTTATACTGGCAATTGTATTTGGGTTTTGACCATTTGAATAGTAAATTTGGATGCTTTGTTGTGTGTTTTCAAATTATGTTAGTTTATTAATAATTATTGCCGCGTAAGAGATATATGTTTAAGACATGATATTTATATATAATGGATGTGTTAGCTTATTAAAATTCTTTCATTAAATAAAGAAATGAATAAGAATTATGTTGGTAAATTAATCACGATTTGGTATTTATATATATATACATATAAGTATATGAAGTGATGGGTTGATTTATATATAATTGTATGTGTTTAGTTGAATATGTATTTGTTGAATTGGTCTTGAATATGAAGTTTGTTACATTGCAAATACATAGTTGTATTGTTCTTAATATGATATGAAAATTTTGGATAATGTTTGGAATATGTTCTATGTAAGAATATATGCTTGTAAAGGGATTTAGTAAGTTAAAAGTGGACATTGAAATATGCATTACTATATTCGGCTGAGGTTTTGTAAAGTGACTAAATGAATAGTACTTAAGTTATAAGGAATTAAGTTTGTTATTTTCTAAATGGTGCCAAATGGAACTTGCCAAAAATGAGATGTGTTTGAATATCTTTATTTATTATGTCTTATATATATATGTTTATAGATTGTAGTATTATATTATATTTATGGTATGAACAAATGCAATGTGATAAAATGATATGTTAGGTGCTTATTGCTTATGAATTTTAAATCTGATTATGTGTTTAGAAAGTACCGCAATATGATTTGCAAAGAGATTAATTTAGTTTTATTTATATTAATAATTTTTTTTAAGAGTTTCAATAAAATTTTGCATATGATTATTCGGAAGTTATGTTTCGTCTGGTAATACCTCGTAACCCCTTTCCGGCGACGGATACGGGTTAGGGGTGTTCCAAGTGCCTAGTCGAAACTGTGGTTTCGTGACCACAAATTCGACATAAGAAAACTTATTTTTATTATATTTTTATGGTCTAAAATTTCACAAAATGATTTCGTGAAAATCTCGTTCGAAAATTTTAACGTTTGGGCACTCAATTTAGTCAAAAGGACTAAATTATAAAAAGTGTAAAAGTTGAGTTCTACATGTTAGAGGTGTCAAATTGTTTTGAAATTTTAAATTTGAGGTACTTAAATGGTAATTAGACCATTGGTTAATTATTGGACAAAAATAGACATGGAATGGGTAAAATAGAATATTTTTAAGTTAGTGGCATTTTGGTAATCCAATAATTAAAAGAATTAAAAAGCCAAAATAAGCCAAATTTGTTCATCTTCTTCATGTACTAGCCGAATCTACCATGGAATCCATGGAAAGGGTTTTGTTCAAGCTTTTCAAGCTCAATAGTAAGTCCATTCTTGCCCCGTTTTTAATGATTTTTTTACGTTTTTGAAATCCTTGTAACAAGATCTAGCTATTTCTACCATTTATTTAATCTAGGATTGATGTTTGAAAATTTACCCATGTGCTACATGTGTGTATTTTGATGTTTAAGGGAGGAATATGAATGTTTGTCGTGTGTTAAATGACTTTTACTAAGTAGTTTTTGGTGAAAACGCTAAAAAGGACTAAATTGTAAAAGTTATAAAATTTAACATAAAAGTGTGATTTAGTGGAAAATGTGGGCTACTATACTTATGAAAATGATTCGACTAGGCTTAAAGTACAAAGAAATTGAATAAATTTCCTTTTACGAGCCTACGGGTTAAATTGCAAATATGTGAAAGTTTAAGGGTAAAAATGCAAATGTGTAAAAGTATGATTTTTGGGTCAATTTGATTAATGTGAGTAACAAATAAGTTATATTTGAAATGTTAGATCAATAAAATTGAGATTCGGGCATAAATCAGAAAAGTACGAGATTATGGACTAAATGGAATAACTAGCTGTGCTTGGATTCGAGGTAAGTTCGGGTGATAATAATAATGCAACGTTATACTTGAATGTTAATGCTTGATATTACATGAATTGTAAGTACATGTGTAAATAATGTGACAATGTAATATATTTTGATGTGTTGACATTATGTGATAAATGTTTTATCATTATTATATATGTTATGCCTAATGGTAACTTTGTAAGTATGAATGATATTGGTCGTTATCCACGACATTACGAGCAAGTACGATGGAGATGTTATGTACATGTGAGAAAAAATCTCATTTGAACCTTAAGAATAGTCTAGTCTAGGATACAAGTGACATGTCACTAGGAATTAAGAAATTCGAGCTTGTTGAGTTGGTCCGAGTTCATGATATATGTGAGAAATCTGAACTTGTTGATTTGGTCCAAGTTCGTGGTATATGTGAAGCATCCGAGCTCATCGAGTTGGTCTGAGTTCATTGTGGATGCGAGCATCTGAGCTCGTTGAGTTGGTCTGAGTTCATTATGGATGCGATACATGTAATTGGGTTCCGGGCAATAGTCTTGTGTGTCCTATCAGTGTCTAGGTAATCCTTGAGTTGGTCGGATACTTGTCAGCTTGTGTAAGCAGCCTGTGTAGTTACACCTTGACCGATAGCTTATATGAGCAAGCCCGTTGTGAGCGTTACATATTATGTGGTAGCTTTGGCTACATTTGTATATGTGGCACTTATGTACGAAATTCCATGTATCCAATAGTATTATGAGTGGTCAACGGGTAATACAATGGATGATGTAAGGAAAGTCCCGAGGAGGACATGTTGCGAAAGGTATGGTTTTATATTACACTACGAGTGGTACAGGTATGTACACTAAGCTTATGATTATTGAGACTTTGAAATGTTGAGACATCGGTGCGATAAGATGTATGAATTATGATTATGAATTTTGTTTCAATATCATGCTAACTTACATTGTGTAATTGAACATGGAATCCATGAAATGGTGAGTTCATGATTAGTTGAAAATGAACTTATGACAGTTATCATTATATTGCACTAAAATAGTTTTGGACAACAGCACTAGTCCGAATTTGAAAATCCACCAAAAATTGTGGAAGTCGAATTAGAGATGAATAAAATATAAAATTAAAGCTTATTGAGTCTATTTTCTTATAAAGGAAACGATGTAAGAAAAAGAATTTCATATTATGAGATATTTGAACTTTTGTAACACAAGGTCAGAATGATTTTGGACTCCCCTATTCTGACATTAGAAAATCACTAAAAATTGCAAAAAAAAAATAATTATGGGTTATAATTTATATGACTAAATTCTTAATGAATCTATTTTCAAGAGAAATAGACGGGAACATCATCTGAATCCCGTAATAAGAGGTAAATGAATTTTAGTAAAAAAAGGTCAAAGATGTCAAACAGCAGAATAGGGGTAAATTTAAAGAATAAACTGTACTTATTGGCTAGACCGAAAATTCTAAAAATTTTATGGTAAGAGGACATGTGAGTCTAGCTTTAGGGAAAACTAATGGATCGTAATTTGGAGTTCTGTAGCTCTAGATAGAAATAATTTAGTAACTATGTCTCGAGAAAATAGCATGACCAGAATATAAGTAAAAGTGTAATTATGGTTGCATTTCCTTGAGAAGCATGTTGGCATATTGCTTATTATTTTCATATGGACTTACTAAGCTTAAAGTTTACTCCCTCCTTTTCATTTCTTTAGTGTTGTTAGGTTAGCTCGGGGTTGGAGATCGGTGGAGGCAGTATCACACTATCATCTTTGGAGTATTGACATATATGTATTAAGCACCTTCAAGTGAATGGCATGTATAGGGACTTAGTTTTTATGATAGATGTTGTTATGAATAGCCAAATGTATTGGCTTATATTGATTCATTGTATATAGCCATGAGATGTGGCTTATAATGATTGTGGCTTGGAAGCCTAGTTATCCATGATAAGTTCTAATGCTTGTGATGCGATGATGTGTTTATGCTTGTGGGAGATGCATGATTGGTGTTAAGACATGTGTGTGTGATAAATGCTTCATGAACAATCAAAATGGTTATAGCCATGAAGTGATTGTATGGTATAGAAATAAGACGATGATGATTGAACATGAATGCTTAATGTTTAAATAAGGTCACTTGACAAGGTCAATGAATATGGATTATTGTGTCTAGATTTGATATTATATGAGTATGTGAAACTTGTGAATGATAGCATGTTAAAGTTAAGAATACACCTTAGTGACGTATGCTAAATCATTAAAATGATGCCATGATGTATAACTTTGATGTGTGTAAAGATGTGAGGGATTAATGGTAACAAAAGGCTTGGAAAATAGCCTAAGTCTTAACCACATTAGCAGAGACACGACCATGTGTTTCAGCCGTGTGGAGGACACAGCCTAGCACACGGACATGTGGCCTGGCCGTGTGGCTCAATTTGTTTTGCTGACGTCATAAATAGAGAGTTACACGGCCTGAGGACATGGGCGTGTCCTTGTGTCCACACGGGTGTGTGACCCTGTTTCATGAAAATTTTTTCTAAGTTATCTCAGAACTTTCCAAAGTTCTCGGTTTAGTCCCAAACTGCCTTTAATGCATGTTTAGAGCCTCGGTAGCTTGTGTAAGGGACATTATGCATGTGATTGAATTTTTTTAATTTAAATGAAATTTTATGGCCTAATTTTACAAAATTGTGTACGTTTATGTCCAATAGCGCCTCGAACCCTGTCCTAGCATCAGGTACGGGTAAGGGGTGCTACATCGAGACTCGTATACGAAGGTTTCGAGAGCATCTATTGATAAGCGATCGTCTGTGTAGCACCCCAAACCCGGCCAAGAAGTTATGGCCGGATCCGGCATGCCACATCAAAAACGTTAAAAAAATTTTTCAATCTAAGTCCAGAAAATCGTACTTGATGTTCAAAAGATTAATTCATTAAGGGTTAAGGTGAATGGAAGCTGTGCACCAGGTAGGAAACCGAAAAAGAGGTGGTGAGTCCATCGGACTACTTAAGTACCAAGCTCCCTTCGGATCCAATCTTAGACATGCATACCGCCATTGCCACACCTTAACGTCATGGATATTTCTAGGAAACCGATTTGATTAAGTCATTTTTAGGAAAAGTGATTAATTTTGGAAAATACTTTCATTGCGAAAGCTTTGCTTGTTGTCGTGTTATTTTGAAATCAATTGTTGTTTTTGAAAACGCGCCCTAAAGCTATCCAATTTCGACTGTTAAAATAAGTAATACCTATCTTAGTAATACATATTAAAACCATCAAAAATAAATAAGCGGCCTTATTACATTTAAAAACCCAAAACTTCAAACGTAAATAAAAGGATGTTCAGTTCACCAGAGGAAAATCAAACTTTCAGAAAGGGTGGCCACTCCGAATTCCCTCACAGCTCCAAGCCCACTATGGTTGGGGATTACCTGCGTGGATGAAAATAAAAGGGGTGAGTTTGGGGAAACTCAGTGTGTAAATTAACCCAACCATAGCCTATATCAGCTCAAACCACAGAAATAGAATAAGTTAGCCTTAGCCCAGAACAGAATTCAGAATAAAGCCCATAGGCCCATAACAGAACAGAACAGATATTACATGTTTATGCAGAAACCCAACCCAGATTCATCCATAACACCCCCGTACCAGCGTTACACCATGTGGGGAGACTACTCGACCCACCCAACCGCTACACACCATAGAATTTGCAGCATGGCTGCCAGAACAGATAATGTGACAGTGTCACCAGATACAGATAATCGTGGCAGGGCTACCAGAACAGATATATGTGGAAGAGCCACCAGATCAGATATTTGTGGCAGAGCCACCAGATCAGATATTTGTGGCATAGCCACCAGAACGCTTCCTCAATAATATAACCCATGTCCCCATGCAACAGATATATAATCATGACATACATCATACAGAATCAGATCGTCATGCTTTTCAGTCAAAATTAACCCTAGGGGTATAACGGTAATTTTTCACCTAAGGGTATAACAGTAATTTTCCATACATAGGGGTATTATAGTAATTTAGCTACTTTTAGCGTTTTCATGTATATCCTAACTATTTACGTACTATCAGAACACTTACCGCGCATACTTACCGAATTGGGCCCGATGGCCCATGAACCCGATCTTTGGCCCATTAAGCCCAAATTATCAAAATGTACAAAATCGCGCGTACTGCAATCTATTACTTTAGATTACCAAATATACAAACCCAACTATCTTACGAGCATTCGCACACTCGCAAATTCCCAAAATACTGACTTTTCGGCATTTCGGCTTTTCGGCTTTTGCCAATCTAGTCTATGAGAGGGTGTCAGTTACACACCTGGTTGCGATGATATGCTGACGAGATCCACACACGAACCGCCTACAATTGGATTACTAACACGTTAATCTAACTATTCAAATACAAACTACGTATTAACCCCTTACAATATTCGGCCAACCACACCTACAGATCATAGTAAGCATATAAGAAATCAATAAGCAACTCATTAACAAATTTTTGTCAATTTTTACCACATAATCATAATTTCACTGCAAGCTGTCTTCCTAAGCAACAGTCACTAAATTATTTATAACTGGAGCTACGAAGCTCCAAATCAAATGCCGTTAATTTTCCCTGAAAATAGACTCATATATCTTTTATCCATAAAATTTTCAGAATTTTTGGTATGGCCAATCAATACCAGATTTTTCTTAAAGTTTCCCATGTTTCACTGTTTGACTAATCTGACCACTCTTCATTACGAATCAAATTTCTCATTGTACAGAATTCAAAATATGTTCTTGTTTATTTCATTAGAAACTAGACTCAATAAAATTTAATTACATAATTTATTCAGCTTCTAATTCATCTCCCACAATTTATGGTGATTTTCCAAAGTCACATTACTACTGTTGTCCCAAGCAGATTTATTACCAAATCACTCTTTCACACATACCTTGCATGCATGTTATTTAAACATGTATATCACCAATCAATCATCACATATCTATGATTTTACTTAAGTATAATCTCCATTTCATCATTTTAAAGCACAACATGTTAGCTGATTTTTCCCTTTAACATCTAAGACACATGCATGCTCATTTGTTTGGCTCAACATCACCTATCTTCCATTTTTCATCAAAAGAACATGAAACAACAACCATTTCCTTCATTTTAATTCATGAATAAATGCTCACAACACAACTAAAAATCAAAATATACTTCAAGAGTTAAGGTAGAATCAAGAAGAACTCATGAACCTCAAAATAGAAGCAAGGTACCAAGAACTTACCTTCAATTTTCCTCCTCCTAATGACCAAATACTCAAGAGCTTTCTCCTCTCCTTTCTCTTCTCTAACTTTCAGCTATGATGAACAAAGATGGACAAAACTTTGTTCTTTTCACCCCTTTTTCTTTTAATAAAACTTCATATTTCATCCATTTAATTCTTTAATACAAAAGACATGAAATTCTTATCATGAAACATTTACCTAACCCATTATCATGAAACATTTACCTAACCCATTATCATGGAACATTTACCTAACCTATTATCATTGAACATTTACCTAACCTATTATCAATTTGTATCAATTTGTACCATAAATTATGGATATCAAGTGTACATTTTGTCTACAACAACATGATGGCTGGCCACTTCATGTAAAATGGGAGGTTTGTCATGCAAATCCTCCTATTTTGCACTCCTATTTATTTGGCCACTTCAATTTAGCCTATAGCATTTTCAAACATTTTCACATAGGTCCTATTTCATAATTTCACCCCCTTTTTCTTATGGAACAAAAATTAACTAAAATTGCCGGGTTCTATCTTAAGCTTGGGCTTTCTAGAGGCCCACTAACATAATTAAACCTATGCCAACATTCACAGGATTCCTGAAAATTGGGGCGTTACAACTCTACCCTTCTTAAAGATATTTCGTCCTCAAAATTTACCTAATCCAAACAGATGAGGGTATTGCTGTTGCATCGTCTCTTCTGGCTCCCAAACTCAGAAGTTTCCCCTTCCTTAACTTGTTGAAAACGAGCGACCAAAGACTCATCGTTCAACTATTTTTCCTTAATCTGATCCACCCAGGTTGGCCTCACTTGCAACTCAGCCAACAGACTTCCATCATCATACAGACACAAACGAGCAAACATTGCTCTCAGATCAGATACAGCTCTACGACTTAGAGCATCGGCTACCACATTAGCCTTGCTTGGGTGATACTCGATCGAACAGTCATAATCCTTAAGCAACTCAATCAATCTCCTTTGCCTAAGGTTCAGCTCCTTCTGAGTCAACAAATACTTAAGACTCTTATGGTCAGTGTATATAATACACCTTTCTCCATGCAAGTAATGTCTCCAAATCTTAAGTGCAAATATCACTGCTGCCAACTCTAAATCATGAGTCAAATAGTTTCCCTCATGAGGCTTAAGCTATCGTGATGCATATGCAACCACCTTACCCTCTTGCATTAACACGCAACCCAAACCCACGTGTGATGCGTCACTGTACACAGTAAAATCCTTCCCAGACTTCGGCTAAATCAACACAGGTGCTTCAGTCAGAACTTTCTTCAACTTCTCAAAAGCTTCCTGCTGTTTCTTAGTCCATACAAATGGTACTCCTTTCCTTATGTGTTTTGTCAGAGGTGCTGCCATCACAGAAAAACCTACCACAAACCTTCTGTAGTATCCTGCCAGTCCTAGGAAATTCTATATTTCCGACACTGACCTAGACGGCGTCCACTCCAAAATAGATTCAATTTTCCGAGGGTCCACCTTAATCCCCTCAGCAGAGACCACATGTCCTAAGAAGGTTACCTCCCTCAACCAAAATTCACACATGCTGAACTTCGCAAAGAGTTCCTTCTCCCTTAATACTTACAGCACTATACGGAGATGCTCATCATGTTTCGTTTCAGATCTAGAATATACCAGGATATCGTCAATAAAGACGACTACGAACTGATCCAAAAATGATTGGAACACATGATTCATCAGAACGCTGCAGGAGCGTTCGTTAGTCCAAATGGCATAACCAGAAACTCGTAATGAACATACCGAGTCCTGAATGTCGTCTTTTGGATATTTTCCTCCTTGACCCTTAACTGATGATATCCAGATCGAAGGTCGATCTTGGAAAATACAGAAGCTCCTCTAAGCTGGTCGAATAGATCGTCAATCCTTGGCAGTGGATACTTATTATTAATCGTCAGTTTGTTCAACTGGCGATAATCAATGCACATCCGCATCATACCATCCTTCTTTTTCACGAATAGCACCGGTGCTCCCCATGGAGACACGCTTGGCCTAATAAAGCCCCTATCCAACAACTCTTGAATTTGAGCATTTAACTCTACTAACTCCTTCGGTGCCATCCTATACGGTGCGATAGACACTAGTGCCGTTCCAGGCAATAAGTCGATTCCAAACTCCACTTCTCGGTTCGGAGGCAACCTTGGAAGCTCCTCCGGAAAAACATCTTGGAACTCCTTTACAGTCCTAACCTTATCCACTGTCAGTCCCTTCTCTTCCGACTGACTTACAAAAGCCAAATAGGCCTCACAACCTTTCCGAATCCACTTCTCGGCTCTTAATGCCGACACCACATTGGAAAAATAATCCCTTCGCTCACCTATCACCATAACCTCCTCATCCTTTATGGCCCTTAACACCATTCATTTAGCAGCACAATCTAGAGTCACCCTATGCTTAACAAGCCAGTCCATTCCCAGAATTAGATCAAACTCTCCGAATGATAACTCCATCAGATCTCCAGGGAAAATCCTACCTTGAGTTTCTAAGGGTACATCCTTATACAGTTTGTCTACCCTAACCGAGTGACTCAAATGACTTAGTACAGATACCCCACTCACAATCTCCTCAGCGCAGTCCAAGTTGTCCATAATCCGTTCTGTGGCCTCCAACCAATATTCCGCCATATTTGGGGCTATACCAGATGCACCCCTAAAGATCTCCGCTCCGTTGGCCCGGAGTCGTTCAAAAATCGATCCTCGAATTTTGTTGACCGAACTTGTCCTGGCAACCCTTTCCAGAACACGAAGCATTGCCTGTGATAGGGCATCATCCTCGGCACCGCGGTCATGAGACTCTACCTCTGTTGCCGGTGGTACCGGTGCATCCACCGTCGGCATATGTCTCGAAGAAGAAGATCTCGCTTGAGCACTTCCTCGGCTCCGTCCACGGCCTATTGTACTCATATCGTATTATCTTGATTACGAATTTTTATGCATCAATTAATATTCCAGTGTTTATTGCAGATGTTTTATGAATCAGACAGTAGTTCAGAGTTTGTTTTGGCAAAATCGAAGTCTAGCTACAGTTTCAGTCTCTTATCAGATTTTCCTATGGTTTCAGTATCATCCTATCTAGAGTATCCTAGCAGGATTTCAGTACAGACAGATAAGTTAGAAAAATATTCAGAAGAGTTCAGAGTAATACTTACAGACTTGAGCCGGAGATTCGGAATACCACCTTCTAAAGATCTAAATTTTGAAAATCGAGTTTTTCGCATTCTTTATAAAATTTTTTCTTTCGAAAATCTTTATTTTTGTAAACCCATTCCACAGCCGAGTTGTTGCAACCTAGGCTCTGATACCACTAAATGTAGCACCCCAAACCCGGTCAAGAAGTTATGGCCGGATCCGGCATGCCACATCAAAAACGTTAAAAAAATTTTCCATTCTAAATCCAGAAAATCGTACTTGATGCTCAAAAGATTAATTCATTAAGGGTTAAGGTGAATGGAAGCTGTGCACCAGGTAGGAAACCGAAAAAGAGGTGGTGAGTCCATCGGACTACTTAAGTACCAAGCTCCCTTCGGATCCAATCCTAGACATGCATACTGCCATTGCCACACCTTAACGTCATGGATATTTCTAGGAAACCGATTTGATTAAGTCATTTTTAGGAAAAGTGATTAATTTTGGAAAATACTTTCATTGCGGAAGCTTTGCTTGTTGTCATGTTATTTTGAAATCAATTGTTATTTTTGAAAACGCGCCCTAAAGCTATCCAATTTCGACTGTTAAAATAAGTAATATCTATCTTAGTAATACATATTAAAACCATCAAAAATAAATAAGCGGCCTTATTACATTTAAAAACCCAAAACTTCAAACGTAAATAAAAGGATGTTCAGTTCACCAGAAGAAAATCAAACTTTCAGAAAGGGTGGCCACTCCGAATTCCCTCACAGCTCCAAGCCCACTATGGTTGGGGATTACCTGCGTGGATGAAAATAAAAGGGGTGAGTTTGGGGAAACTCAGTGTGTAAATTAACCCAACCATAGCCTATATCAGCTCAAACCACAGAAATAGAATAAGTTGGCCTTAGCCCAGAACAGAATTCAGAATAAAGCCCATAGGCCCATAACAGAACAGAACAGATATTACATGTTTATGCAGAAACCCAACCCAGATTCATCCATAACACCCCCGTACCAGCGTTACACCATGTGGGGAGACTACTCGACCCACCCAACTGCTACACACCACAGAATTTGTAGCATGGCTGCCAGAACAGATAATGTGACAGAGTCACCAGATATAGATAATCGTGGCAGGGCCACCAGAACAGATTTATGTGGCAGAGCCACCAGATCAGATATTTGTGGCAGAGCCACCAGATCAGATATTTGTGGCATAGCCACCAGAACGCTTCCTCCATAATATAACCCATGTCCCCATGCAACAGATATATAATCATGGCATACATCATACAGAATCAGATCGTCATGCTTTTCAGTCAAAATTAACCCTAGGGGTATAACGGTAATTTTACACCTAGGGTTATAATAGTAGTTTTCCATACATAGGGGTATTATAGTAATTTAGCTACTTTTAGCGTTTTCATGCATATCCTAACTATTTACGTACTATCAGAACACTTACCGCGCATACTTACCGAATTGGGCCCGTTGGCCCATGAACCCGATCTTTGGCCCATTAAGCCCAAATTATCAAAATGTACGAAATCGCGCGTACTGCAGTTTATTACTTTAGATTACCAAATATACAAACCCAACTATCTTACGAGCATTCGCACACTCGCAAATTCCCAAAATACCGACTTTTCGGCATTTCGGCTTTTGCCAATCTAGTCTATGAGAGAGTGTCAGTTACACACCTGTTTGCGACGATATGCTAACGAGATCCACACACGAACCGCCTACAATTGGATTACTAACACGTTAATCTAACTATTCAAATACAAACTACGTATTAACCCCTTACAATATTCGGCCAACCACACCTACAGATCATAGTAAACTTATAAGAAATCAATAAGCAACTCATTAACAAATTTTTGTCAATGTTTACCACATAATCATAATTTCACTGCAAGCTGTCTTCCTGAGCAACAGTCACTAAATTATTTATAACTGGAGCTACGAAACTCCAAATCAAGTGCCGTTAATTTTCCCTGAAAATAGACTCATATATATTTTATCCATAAAATTTTCAGAATTTTTGGTATGGCCAATCAATACCAGATTTTTCTTAAAGTTTCCCATGTTTCACTGTTTGACTAATCTGACCACTCTTCATTACGAATCAAATTTCTCATTGTACAGAATTCAAAATATGTTATTGTTTATTTCATTAGAAACTAGACTCAATAAGATTTAATTACATAATTTATTCAGCTTCTAGTTCATCTCCCACAATTTATGGTGATTTTCCAAAGTCACGTTACTGCTGCTGTTCCAAGCAGATTTATTACCAAATCACTCTTTCACACATACCTTGCATGCATGTTATTTAAACATGTATATCACCAATCAATCATCACATATCTATGATTTTACTTAAGTATAATCTCCATTTCATCATTTTAAAGCACAACATGTTAGCTGATTTTTCCCTTTAACATCTAAAGCACATGCATGCTCATTTGTTTGGCTCAACTTCACCTATCTTCCATTTTTCATCAAAAGAACATGAAATAACAACCATTTCCTTCATTTTAATTCATGACTAAATGCTCACAACACAACTAAAAATCAAAATATACTTCAAGAGTTAAGGTAGAATCAAGAAGAACTCATGAACCTCAAAATAGAAGCAAGGTACCAAGAACTTACCTTCAATTTTCCTCCTCCTAAAGACCAAATACTCAAGAGCTTTCTCCTCTCCTTTCTCTTCTCTAACTTTCAGCTATGATGAACAAAGATGGACAAACCTTTGTTCTTTTCACCCTTTTTCTTTTAATAAAACTTCATATTTCATCCATTTAATTCTTTAATACAAAAGAAATGAAATTCTTATCATGAAACATTTACCTGACCCATTATCATGAAACATTTACCTAACCTATTATCATTGAACATTTACGTAACCTATTATCAATTTGTATCAATTTGTACCATAAATTATGGATATCAAGTGTACATTTTGTCTACAACAACATGATGGCTGGCCACTTCATGTAAAATGGGAGGTTTGTCATGCAAATCCTCCTATTTTGCACTACTATTTATTTGGCCACTTCAATTTAGCCTATAGCATTTTCAAACATTTTCACATAGGTCCTATTTCATAATTTCACCCCATTTTTCTTATGGAACAAAAATTAACTAAATTGCCGAGTTCTATCTTAAGCTTGGGCTTTCTAGAGGCCCACTAACATAATTAAACCTATGCCAACATTCACAGGATTCCTGAAAATTGGGGCGTTACAGTCTGTACATAGGTTTGACATGTGATTATGGAGTGATATCAACATTGGCCAAGAATCAACACAGTGCTTTAGTTCTGTATAACAACCCTAATTTGAGTCTTGATTTATAGATAAATCTATTGGTGATTGGTATCGATACAAATGGTGAATAAGGACCTAATGATGATTGTGGTTTTGATCACCAAGGTGAATATTTTGTGACCCCTATATCGATTAGGTCTTAGGTGATATCGACGATGAAGGCATAGGCGATGATGATAATGTATACACCCTTTCGCTTAAGAACTTGATTCGTGGCATTGTCATACGCAATGACCTTGGGGCCCACATGTTGAGCATAAACCATGGTGTTACGCATGTATCTAAGTTCCCTGAATACCTAGACATAATACCTTCTCATAGGTTGGGGCAAATCTCAATCAAAAAATTTGTTCATAGGTCAAAATTCGCAAACAAGGAAGAATGTTTATTTTTCATTAAGTGTTATAGCATGAAAGTGTTGGTGGCCTACAAAATTGTTGTATCTAAACCAACATTATATATTGGGGAGTGTTGGAGGTCTACAGTGTAACACTCTCAATCATTATCCGTCGCCGGAATAGGGTTACGAAGCATCACAGGACATTACGGACTAATTTCGAATATTTAATTACCTTTATTATACAAATTAAGAATCAATCATAAATCATTAATATTGCCCCTTAGATGGGCCCTCGAAGCCCAAAATACACTTTAGAAGTGAATCGAGACTAAGTCGAACACTCAAGAAATTTTTCATAAGAGCAGGGGACACACGCCCGTGTGACCGCTCGTGTGAGCAGAAGACATGCCCGTGTCTTAGGCCGTTTGGGAATTCGATGTGAAGCACACAGCTATGTCCTAGCCCGTGTTCATATTAAGGTAGCTACTAACTTGGGTCACACGGCTAACCATACGCCCGTGTGCTAGGCCGTGTGTGAAGTGCAGGGGTCACACGGCCAAGTCACAGACCTGTGTGCTAGGCCATGTGCAAAAACCTGTTTCTATTTTGAAAATTTGAGGTGTAGGGGACACACGGCCAGACCACATGCCTATGTGCCAGACCATGTGTCATATACAGCTGAGACATACGCTTGTGTCTCTGCCCTTATGGATGAAAATAGGTTATTTTAAGGTCATTTTTCTCACCCTTTTTAATATCAACATGCACACAACATAGAAATACACTAATATATCCTAACCGAGCAACCAATTCAAGCCAAAATCATATATTAAACATAATATGTCATTGCAAAACTCATTTACATAAACTTACTAAAATAACTCCATTCATTAATTTACTAATATCTACTACTAAATTCTTGCAAACAAACACACACATATATATATGCATCATTCACATTCATAATTCAAGTTTAACTCTTTTCTATTCAATTCTATACATGCCATATAATCCATAGAATTGTATTACAAAATCTACCAGAGAAATCTGGATAGTGTATCCTAATTTGTTGATCTGATCCTCCAATCTCACGTTAATCTACAAGAGACATTAACAACACGAGTAAGCTTAATGAAGCTTAGTAAGTTCATTGGTTTTAAAGTTAAAGTTTACCGAACATACTATAACAAATTCATAAATATGCAATTCACTGTCACTTCCTGCCAATCACAATTTCAAATGATGAAATTCACCTGATTGAGCTCAATATCAATAACTACTTAAATTCTATCACTTTAGTCCATATAACACTGACCAATCTTTGTCAAATTAGAGAATGTCTTACGGAATTGAGTACATCGTTTACTTGATGCCATAGTCCAACTATGGTCTTACACGTATATTACCATGGCCCTGCCATGGTCTTACACTCATAATGCCATAACCCAGTTATGGTCTTATCATCAGGATGCCATAACCCAGCTATGGTCTTACACTTATACACATACTACCATGGTCCAACCATGGTTTTACGTTCACGGTTTCATAATCCAGTTATGGTCTTTTCACTGAAATGCCATAACCCAGCTATGGTCTTACATTTAAATATTTCCATGGTCCAACCATGGTCTTATCTATCATTCATCTTGTGTCACAGAACGATCGTACTCAATCCAGCGTTCCACTTAATTTGAACATTTAATTTGATTTTCATATTACTACAATAATCATAAATCAATAAAAAAGATATGAAATAATACATTATATCATTCCTAAATCAACAATTTATCATGAAAGTTCAACCATACGAACTTACCTGGAGTAGTTTGTAGAGGTTGCAGAAATTCAAGAACTAATTTGTTAATTTTTATTTTCTGTGTTTTTCTTCAGGTTCTTGATCTATAATGTAAAATTATTCATTTATTAGCATCTAATTCAATTCTAATTCACTTCACAATTTATGACCTTTAATTTTCAAAATTACACATTTACCCAATTTTTATAATTTTTACAATTTAGTCCCTGATCAATTAACCCATCAATGGAGCTAATTTTTTTCTCAATTAACACTTTACTTAAGTATTATAGGCTATTTCATAGCTTTTAACATTCAGAATTTCAACATCAAACCCTAATTCATACCTTTTTCACAATTTAGTCCTAAAAATCAATTTATACTAAAATCACTTGATAAAATCATCATATAATAAAATTAAAACTTCAAATCCATGTTAATTCATCATAAATATCCACCACTCATCTATGGTAACTTTCAAAATTACCCATAGAATAAAAAACTAATAAATTAAATAGTTGAACCTAATAGCAAAAGTCTTAAAAACACAAAAATTTTAAGAAAAGAGCAAGAATTAAACTTACATGAAGCTAAAATATGAAAACCAGCTTCTTAAGGGTTCTTCAATGGTGTTTTAGCTAAAGAAAAATGAAGAAATATCTAGAGATTCAATTTAGTCCAACTTTAACTATTAAATTTTGTTTCTTTTCCAATTTTACCCCTTGTTCACACTAGCTTTGTTATTTTCTTATGCACACTTGCTGTCCAACCTATTCCATGGATGTCTAATTACCTTTTTGGTCCTCTCTTAATTATTATTTGAGCTATTAAATCCCTATTTCTCTAATTAACAAGTTTTGGACCTTTTTCAATTTAGTTCCTTTTAATTAATTAACTATTAAAATGTTAAAATTTTCTAATGAAATTTTAATACTAACTCAATGACACTCCGTAAATATTTTTATAAATATTTACGGCTCAATTTATTAAATCGAGGTCTCGATTCCTTGTTTTTAACCCAATTTACCTAATAAATTCTTTTAAATCAAAAAATTCACTAATTTAATAATATTACTAAAATCACACTTGACTCATAAATATTAATTTATTAAATTTTCAAACTTACTCGTCGAATTTAGTGATCTCAAATCCCTGTTTCCGACACCACTAATATAACATCCCGAAATAGGGCCTAGTCAGAATAGTGGTTTCGGGACCACAAATCTCAAATCAAAATATTTATTTTATGGTTATTATATGGCCTAGAATATGATTATATGAATGTGTTAAAATTTCACGAAGAAATTCTAAGTATAAGATGTCCAATTGGAATTAAGGATTAAATTGAATAAATCACAAAACTTAGATTCTAGAAGAAATTTGTATGAAATTGCTTTAGATTATGAATTAGAAGGTCTTGTTTTGGACAAAAATGGGCTTGCATGGATGAAATTTTAAAGAAAGAGCATAAGGGCATTTTAGTCATTAGGCATTTTAATGAAATAAAAAGGGCAAAATAAAGCAAAAATATGCTCATCTTCTCCCATAGCTGCCGAAATTTGGAGGACACCATAGCTAGGGTTTTTTCAATTTTCAAGCTCAATAGTAAGTGCTCCCAAGCCCCGTTTTTCATGTTCTTTGTATTTTTGAAATCCTGGTAACTTACTCTCTCCATTTCTACCCATACTTCATGCTAGGGTTCATGTTTGAAAATTTACCCATGCATGATTTGCTTGTATTTTGATGGATTATGGAGGAATATGAAAGATAAATGTGTATTAAACATCTTTTCCTAGTTGATTTTCATGAGAAACCCTTACAGGGACCATTTTGCCAAAGATGTAAATGTGTGGTAGAAATGAGAAAATAATGAAAAATGTGGGTTGCCATAATAGATAAAAGTGTTCGGTTAGGCTTGGGCAAGATAGAAATTTCATGTGTTTCATTATATGAGCTTAGGGACTAAATCATAAAGATGTTAAAGGTTAGGGGCAAAACGGTCATTTGGACCAGGGGTAGGTATTAAACTTGAAATGTGCAATGTGGGGTATTAATGAGTTAATTTTGCTGTTATAGACCCTGAGGAATAAATTCCGGAGGTTAATCATGGTAAACGCAAGGTTTCGGAATAATCGAAACACAATCCCGAAAAGAATACCAGGTAAGTTCGGATAACTTAAAGTAAACTCCTAATATGCATAATTGTATGAATTATGAATGCATGATATTTGCATTTATCGATGGTATGAAAATGCATGAAATGCACCTTTGATAATGACTTGATGACAACTATCTCGGTTGAGGTTACAAAGGAGATTCGATGGATAAACCATGTTTTATATGTGAATTGAGATCCTGCATATGTTGCAGTAAGGATTTAGCCCAGACGGGTAATCCGTGATCTCGAGTATGGAAAGGATCTAGCCCGGACGGGTGTTCCTTGAATAATCGAGCCTCTCGAAGAATATATATGCATTGAGGATTTAGCCCAGATGGGTAATCCTATTAGGGTCTGAATTTAGCCTGGATTGGTAATTTAGATCCGAGCTCCTTAAGGATGTTTGTCGCTATAAGGGATTTAGCCTGGACTAGTAATCCTGACATCACCTTATGAGTTTGTGATATGGGGGGATTTAGCCTGGACTGGTAATCCCAACATCACCTTATGAGTTTGTGATATGGGGGATTTAGCCTGGACTGGTAATCCTGCCATGAGATGTGAGGTTCACGAGAATGCATATGTGGTATGATCTTTCATATGAATTAACGGATAATGGGTATTCCATCGAGATTTCCTAGAAAGTCAACGAGATTAACATGGGATATATATATATGAATGAAATGTAGAATGATAAACTCATCTAGTTAAATTACATGATACGTGATTATGTGACTAACTCATTGATTGAGTGCATGTGATATGAAATCATTTCATAATGGATGATTTCATGAATTAATTATGGATGTATGCTAATTACTCGGTAAGTTTACTTTCTGGTTATTCGAGCTTACTAAGCATGAAAATGCTTACCCCCTTTCTTTTTCCTGTTTTACAGAGCTCGAGGACTCATAAAGATTGGAAGACGGTTGGAGAAGCAACACACTATCAACTAGTCAAGCTTTGGTATAAAGACACTTCTATTTTGTTAATGGCATGGATAGGGCTCCGAGTATTTCTTCATGTGTGTCATTTGAATTGCCAAATGAAGGCATGTAAAGATGCATTCATCTTTTTGTATAAGGCCATGGAAATTGGCATATTTAAAAGTAGGCTATGATCTGCCTTTATATGCTTGTTTATGCTCTATTATGATGGGTCACTGCAAGTGGCAATGAGTTCAAGAACGAGCCAAATTTTGAATGTGCTACAATCACATAAGAACCCATAAATACTAGATGGGAAATAACCTTTTTGTATAAAACCAATGATACAAGGTTTCCATACAACTATTTTCATTAAGATTATTTACAAGCGCAAAATTATGTTTTCTCTCAAACTTGATAACCACTGGGCACAAGTAGTAGAAAGGGGTGACTAAAGGCTTGGAAAATAGCCTAATCAAGTCCACATGGTTGGACATACGGGCGTGTGTCTAGGCCATGTGTAACACACGGTTCCGTCCCATGGGCGTGTGCTATGGCCGTGTGTCCCCTACACTTAAAATTTTAGCTCAAAGTTGTGCACGGGTAGGCCATACGGGTGTGCGCCATGGCCGTGTGAAAATGACAATGTCGTCACGGGCAGGTAGCACGGGCGTGTTCCATGGCCATGTTGATAAGTCAGTATTGCCCACGATTGAAGGGCATGGGCGTGCCCTGAGATACAAAGGCGTGTGAGTCCATACGGCCGACCTACACGGGTGTGTGTCCCTTTATGTTAAGGAAAATTTTCTGAGGAGCCCAAGGTTAATCGAACGTGCCCGTATTTATCCCGCATTGCTTGCTGATATGTTATAGGTCTCGAAGGCCTATACAAGGGACGAGATGTTCATGATTGAAAGGTTTTAAATTAAAATGAATTTTTTTTATCCAAGTTAGTATACTGAAAGTGTAAAGTTCCGGTAATGCCTCGAGCCCTGTCCCGGTGTTGGGTTCGGGCTAGGGGTGTTACAACTGAAAAGTAGGCTGTTACAGCTCTCCCCCTTTAGAAAATTTTATCTTCAAAATTTGTCACCTGAAAATAAGTTCAGATACTATGATCTCATTGATTCTTCTGTTTCCTAGGTTGCCTCCTTCGAACCATGACGATGCCACAACACTTTAACTAATGGAACTCGTTTATTCTATAATTCTTTCACCTCTCAAGCCAAAATCTTCACTAGTTCTTCTGAATACGTCATATCTAGTCATATCTTAATTTCCCTATAAGGAATCACGTGTGAAGGGTCTGATCTGTACCGTCTCAACATGGATACATGGAACACATTATGAATTTTCTCCAATTCTAGAGGTAAAGCTAATCGATAAGCCACAGGCCAATTCTTTCAATTATTTCATACGGTCCAATAAATCTTGGACTCAGCTTCCCTTTTTTGCCAAATCGTAACACTTTCCTCCACGGTGAAACGTTTAAGAACACTCGATCACCAACTGCAAATTCTATATCTCTTCTTTTCAAATTTGCATATGATTTTTGACGGTCTGAAGTAACTTTCAAACTATCTCGGATGATTCAAATTTTTTCTTCAGTTTCTCAGATCAAGTTGACTCCCACTAACTTAGATTCACTCAATTCAGACCAATACAATGGAGTCTTACATTTTCTTTCATAAAGAGCTTCAAATGGTGCCATTTTAAGCTGGAATGATAACTATTATTATAGGAAAATTTAGCCAAGGGTAAATATCTTTCCCATCTATTCCCAAACTCAAGTTCTGATTGCCCGTCAGTCTAAGGATGAAATGTTATTCTGAAATTTAGCTTAGTACCCAGGGCTTCTTGTAGTTTACTCCAAAACCTCGATGTATACCTCGGATTTCAGTCCGAAATAATAGATGTTGGAACCCCGTGTAGTCTTATAATCTCAGATATATATAATTCTGCTAACTTCTTAAGAGAAAATTTTGTTCTAACTGGAATAAAATGTGTTGACTTAGTTCATCTATCCATAATCATCCATATTGAATCTCTCTTTCTTGAAGTCATAGGTAATCCAAATACAAAATCCATTGTGACATGTTCCTATTTTCATTCAAGAATCATGATAGGTTGTAATAAACCCGTGGGCACTTGATGTTTAGCCTTAACCTGTTGACAAATCAGACACTTTGCCACAAATTCACAAATTTCCCGTTTCATACCCGGCCACCAATACATTCTATTTCAAATCACAATACATTTTTCTCCTACCTGGATGAATCGAATATGTGCTACTGTGATCTTCAGAAAGAATATCATTTTTCAAGTCTGAATTATTTGGAACACAAATTCTATTGCGATAATGTAACATACCACTATCATTAATGGTATACTCTGAACTCAAATTGTCTTGTACCATCTGCCTTTTCAACACCAATTTTGGATCATCATATTGCAACTCTAGAATCCATTGAAGAAATAAAGGTTTTGCTTTCAACTCTGCTAATACAAAACCGTCTTCATTAAGAGACAAATGAGTGTTCATCACCGAAGTGCAAACAAAGACAACTTTCGGCTGAGTGCATCTGCAACCACATTTGCCTTTCCTGGGTGGTAATCAATAACCAAGACATAATCTTTCAATAGCTCTAGCCACCGTCTCTGTCTTAAATTCAACACCTTCTGAGTCATCAAATATTTTAGACTTTTATGATATGTGCACACATAACTTTTCTCACCGTATAAATAATGTCTCCAAATTTTCAAAGCAAATACGATTGCAGCCAATTCGAGATCATGCGTAGGATAATTCTTCTCATGTGGTTTTTAATTTCTGAGAAGCATAAGCCACTACTTTTCCCAACTCCATTAAGACAAAATCCAAACCATTCAGAGACACATCATTATATACAACATACGGTACACCAGACTCTAGTTGAGTCAAAATTGGAGCTTTTGTCAACATCTTCTTTAACTGATCAAAGCTCTGCTAACATTCATTAGACTACACAAATTCAACATTCTTTTGTAGTAATCGGGTCATCAGTGAAGCAATCATCGATAAATTCTTAATAAAACGGCGGTAGTATCCTACTAATTCTAGAAAACTTCGTACTTCTGTTACATTCTTTAGAATTTTCCAATTCACCACTGCAGACATTTGCTCTGATCCACTCGAATCCCTTCAACTGACACAGTATGACCTAGAAATCCGACCTCATGAAGCCATAATTCAGATTTACTGAAATTTGCATACAACTACTTTTCTCTCAAAGTTGTACATAATCCTCAAATGTTGTGCATGCTCAGGTTTTGTCTTGGAATAGATCAATATGTCATCAATAAACACAACTATGAATCTATCCAAATAAGGTTGAAAAATCCGATTCATTAAATTCATAAAAGCGGAAGGTGCATTACTTAAGCCGAATGACATTACTAAAAATTCATAATGACCATACCAAGTTTTGAAAGCAGTCTTCGGCGCATCACATTCTTTAACTTTCAACTAATAATACCCGGGTCTGAGGTCTATCTTTGAAAATATTGCAACACCTTTTAGCTGATCAAATAAATCGTCAATACTTGGCAAAGGGTATTTTTTTTTAATTGTGACTTTGTTCAACTATTTGTAGCCTATACACAGTCTCAAAGATCCGTCTTTCTTTTTCACAAATAAAACATGTGCACCCCAAAAAGATATACTCGATCTAATAAATCCTTTGTCTAGTAACTCCTACAATTGTGTCTTTAATTCCTTTAACTCAACTGGTGCAATTCTATACAGTGTTACTAATATCGAAGATGTTCTTGGAATCATATCAATCGCAAACTTAACTTCACGATTAGGTGGTAAATCTGGCAATTCCTCAGGAAATACATCAGTAAACTCATTAACAACTGATAATTGTTCTAACTTCGATTCAAAACCCTGAGTATCAAGAATGTAGGCTAAAAATGTCTCATTACCTTTTCGCATTAACCTCTAAACTGAAAAGGCTGAAATAATTCTAACAGTTCCTTTTGGATTTTCAGACTCAACAATAATCATTTCACCTGTCTAACATTTCAAATCAATTCGTTTTTCTCTACAATTTACTATAGGATCATGCTTTGTCCACCAGTCCATCCCCAAAATAACATCAAATTCCTAAAAAGGTAGTAGCATCAAATCAGCAGGGAATTCACAGCCTTTTATTTTCAGTGGACAATCACAACACACTAAATTAACTATTACACTTTGGCCTAATGGATTAGTGACTTGAACATCATAATTAGTAGGTTCAACAGACAATTTCTTTTTTGATGTTAATGCAACAAACATAAGAATATGTAGATTCAGGGTCAATCAATGCGTACACAGTAACATCGAAAAGATAGAATGTACTAGCAATTACGTCTAGAGCTACAGTTTCCTCTCTTGTTTGGATAGCATAAGCACATGTAGGTGACCTAACTTCTAACCGAGCAGCAGAATCTCTCATACCCGAACGAGCAGTCTAATCGCACTACTTTGGCCTGAACGTCTACTTCTTTAAGGAGTGGCTAATTGCTTTTCTTTTTGTTCTCCCTCCTCTTTTAGCAATTGAGAACAATCTCGAATAAAATGGTCTGTAGTCCCGTACTTGTAACAAGCTCTTGTCTTGCCTCTACATTCACCAGAGTGAGGTTTCCTACAATATTTGTAACGGCCCATTTCTCAGTAAAATCGGAACAGTGGTTTCGGGACCACAAATCTGACCCAAAAATATGATTTATTTTTATTTTATTAAATGGTTCGTAATATGGTAGATATGCCGTGTGAAAATTTTGATACAAATATTTTATCGATTAACTGTTTAATTATGAGAAGGACTAAATTGCATAAAATACGAAAGTTGAATTCTAGTAGCTATAAGGATCAAATAGCTAAGGAATTCAAAACTTAAGGTCCTTATATGGTAATTCGACCATTAAGAAAAGTATGTAGATTTTTCTTGATGACTCATCCATGGAAATATAGAAAAAGGGCAAGGACTAAATTGGAAATACCAAAATATTTAATTAATTAAAAGATGATAAAAGAAAATATCATCATATTATTGTCATCTTCAACCTAAAATTTATGGAAACCCTAGGAGAGAGAGGGGAAACTTTCAAGGCCTAATTGGGTAAGTTCTCTTGTCCCATTTTTAGTAATTTTGGTATTTTTAAAATCGAGATAGCTTAATCTCTCTATTTGAGAGATTAATGTGAAAAGTTATCAAGGTATGAAAATGGGTCATGGATGTATTATGCTGGAAATTAGAAATTTATGGTAGAAAATGAAAGATTATTGATAAACAACCTTTACAAAGTGATTTTTGATGAAAACATGATTTAGGGACTAAAATGAAAAGTTGTAAAATTTGATGAAAAATTCTGAAATTCTATGAATACATGTGCTGGAAAATTTGCAATGGAGCTTTGGTTAGGCTTGGAATAGGGGGTAATTTGCACAAGTTTCATTTTCCAAGCTTAGGGACAAAATTAGAATTTATGGAAAAATTAAGGGCAAAATGGTAATTTTGCGTAGGATGTAAATTGAATTCATTTAAATGTGAAATGTGTGAAATTGATGGTTAAATTCATTTATATAGATTATGACAACACTAATTCGAGGTTAGATCGCGAAAAAGAAAAGGCTTCAGATTAGTAGATTTCTAACGCTCACAAGTGTCGAGGTAAGTTCGTGTAACTGAATCCGACATTTAAATATGTTTAATTGAATGTTGTGTTCTGTGGAATGTGATTTATATTGATGTAATTACTTGAATGCTATCATGAGAAATTTGATACATGCTTGAAAATGGTGAAAAAGGGTTGAGTCATGATTGAATGTTGAATTTCGATGATCATATGCGCTTTCCCGAAATTAATAAAGTCTTGCATTTGTTGCGGACGGGAACTAGCTCAGACGAGTAATCCCATTGACCTTGTTATAGAAAGAATTTAGTCAGGATGGGTAATCCCGATATAATACCTCTCGAGCATACGTTATGATTAGGATTTAGCCTGGACTGATAATACTAATCGAGCTCCTCTGAACATATGTTATATAAAGGATTTAGCTTGGATTGGTAATCTTGTTATATGATAAGTGGCTCGAGAGAATGTTTCTTGGTTAAGTGCCCTAAGGGGTGCCCTTAAACAAGGAATTGATGGATTATTGAATTGTACACTTCGAGTGTTCTACTTGAGCATCCATCAGAATTTAATGATTCAACGGACATAAAATATTTGACATGGCATGAAAATCTTGGTATGATATTATAATGACTTGAAAGAATATTGCTTGATAAGCTCATCTATGTTACTTGATTGATATGAAGATTTAGGTGACTATCATGGTTGATTGCGTAACATCCCGAATTAGGTGCTGGAGATGAGCTCATCTATCATAGGTGCTAGAGAACATATGGTACAAGAACATTTTCTTTACTTGATATTGATATTATTGCATTGATTAATCCTGGTTCCACACATTCATACATATGCACAAACTTAGTGTCTGTTAAAAATTTACCTGTTGAATTCACTGAATTTGTGGTTAAAGTTTCAAACCCCCTAGGCCAGTGTGTTATGGTGGATAAAGTTTGTTAGAACTTCCCGTTGATGGTAAAAGGTTATTACTTTTTGGCTAACTTGATGTTATTGCCATTTGATGAGTTTGATTTTGTTCTGGGTACAACACCTATATCCATAGCACCTTACAGGATGGCTCCTATAGAATTGAAAGAGTTGAAAGTATAGTTGCAAGAATTAATTGATAGAGGTTTTGCCTGACCTAGTTTCTCACCTTGGGGTGCGCTGGTTCTATTTGAAGAAGAATGATGGATCGTTGAGGTTGTGTATCGATTACAGACAGCTCAACAAAGTTACAATAAAGAATAAGTATCCATTGCCTTAGATTGATGACTTGTTTGACCAGTTAAAGTGTGCTACTGTATTTTCAAAGATTGATCTCCATTCTGGTTACTATCAACTACAGGTAAAAGAATCGAATGTACCAAAGATAGCTTTTAAAATCAGGTATGGACAATATGAGTTTCTTGTAATACCATTCGGCTTGACAAATGCACCTGCAGTGTTTATGGATTTGATGAGTAGAATTTTTAGCCCATATTTAGACAAGTTTGTGGTGGTATTTATAGATGATATTTTGGTTTCTTCTCAGAATGAGAATGAGCATGCTGAGCAGTTGAGAATAGTGTTGCAAACTTTGCGAGAGAAACAACTGTACGCCAAATTCAGTAAATGTGAATTTTGGCTACAGGAAGTTAGTTTCATTAGGCATATTGTGTCTGCTGAAGGTGTCAGAGTAGACTCAAATAAAATTTCAGCCATTGTTAATTGGAAGCCACCGAAGAATGTGTCTGAAGTCCAAAGTTTTCTGGGACTAGCTGGTTATTATCAGAGATTGTAAAAAGTTTTTCAATGATAGCTTCTCCGATGACTCGTTTGTTTTAGAAAGATGTGAAATTTGAATGGACTAAGAAATGCCAACAGAGTTTTGATAGATTAAAAGCTTTATGACAGAAGCACCAGTGTTAGTTCAACCTAAATCGGGAAAGCAATTTGTAGTTTACAGTGATGCGTCGCTGAATGCTTTAGGCTGTGTTTTGATGCAAGATGATAAGGTAGTAGCCTATGTGTGACACCCCTTACTTGTATTCAACGCCGGAACATGATACGAGGCAATTCCGGACTTACAAAGTAAGTAAACATACAATTCTAATTCATGAATTTGCATCCAAATTAAAAACCATTCGTATTTAATCGTAAAGTCCCTGATGCGAGCCTACGAGGCCCAAAACATACTTTAGAAGTGGTTAGGGACTAAACCGATCACTCAGGGAATTTTTACAAAACTTGGAAAAAATTTTGCTATGAACAGAGGTCACACACCCATGTGGCTTGGAACATGCCCGTGTGGGCAGGTCGTGTGGTCACACATGCCTGTGTCCCTAACCCGTGTAACTCTCTGTTTTGCAATGCATGAACAAATTGATGTCACATGGCCAAGTAACACGCTCGTGTGCTAGGCCGCGTGGTTAATTTAATTTTCATAAAATAGGTGCAGACTTCACATGGTCGAGACACACACCCATGCCTGAGGCCGTGTCCCTCACACGGCTGAGACACACGCCCGTGTCCTGCTCGTGTGCTCAATTCTGAGCATTCTGTTTCTCAAAATTAAGGTGCAGGGGACACACGGCCAAAACACATGCCCATGGGGCAGATCATGTGTTACACACGGCATAGACACACACCCGTGTGTCTACCAGTGTGGACAAAATAAAGGCTATTTACCAAGCCATTTGTCACCCTCTTTTACACCTACACCTACACAAGTTCAATGGAATAATCAATGGAATGTTTAACTAACCAAAACATCCAAAATCAAGGCTAAATCATATCATTCATTACCAACACTTAACATATTTACTATAGCATAATTTACCAAATCAATTCATACCAAAATCACATTTACAAGTATCAACATGAATACTTTCATCATGCATAATTCTACTTAGATTTCCTAGCACACCAAAGGACCCATCTCATCCATTTCACAACAAGTCATTTAACCATAATAAACATATAACAACCCATTACAAACACAAAAACAAAAAGGCATTAACACATATACTTATATAAATGGGCTTACAATCATTTTAGCCAAAATAAGCCAATTACATGGATAAATATCAAATCACCTTAAACAAATATAAGCCAATGCATTTGGACAAATCAAATGACACATATAACAAAATGACCAAGTCCCTATACATGTCATACTCTCAAAAGGTTTTAAAATCATTGGTACCCAAATGACAGTTTGATAGTGTGATACAACTTTTGATGATCTCCAATCTCGAGCTAGCTTGGTGACACTATAAAACATTGAAAATAAAATGGAATAAGCTGTATATCTTAATAAGCTCGTATAAAGAAATAAACAACCTTACCATACATTATTCATGCAAGTAATATAACATAAGGTGACATAATTTACAATAATCTCAAGATCATAATTCACTTCCATCACAACTTACCTTGAAATTGCCATTTCGCGAATTAGTAATCAAAAGCTTCGAGTACATACTTGTACCATCTCGTAACGAATTTACTCTTATTCTCATTCTTTTACATACCCTTGAACCATTCGGAATAATAATGTTGGATACTTGGGAATCTTGTACACCAAGTACCATATATGTAACCAATGCTACCTCAATCTCATATCACATAATTGCTTATTCTCGATCTAATCAACGGGCCTGCTCACTCAAGCTGTCAGTCAAGATGTAGCTACTCGGTGCTGCTCACACAAGCTGTCAAGTAACCGCAACATATGCCGGTATACTCAGCCACCGGTAGGACATATGAGAATGACACCCAGATCACATAATCACATAACACATGGTAACCCTAGTAACAAGTCACTTGTATCCTAATCTATTCCTAAGGTTCAAACAGGATTTCTTGCTTATCGAACCGTCGTCGAACTCGTCCGTAGAGTTAAACTCATTCACACAATCAATCATCGTAGAGTTAAACTAGTCCACACAATCAATCATACAGTTCATGCAATAGTAAAGCATTTAAATACAATTATATTAAAGCTTATTTAACATATGAACTTACCTCGGTACAAAAACAACCAAAGGGAGCTATTCTTCAATTACTTTGTTTTTCCCTCGGTCTTAACCCGAACTTCATTTTTCTTGATCTATAATACCAAATTTAACTTATTTAATTATCACATTGTTCAATTCAGCCCAAAAACACACTATGGCAAAATTTACATTTTTGCCTCTAACTTTTCAACATTTTACATATTAGTCCCTAGGCTCGTAAAATGATTTTCATTTAATTTCATCACACCCAAGCCTATCTGAACCTATTCCTTACTCATAAAAACCCACATTTTTCATTTATTCATATTTTTACACATATTTTACAACTTTTACAAATAGGTCCCTATTTGACATTTTCATCAAAAATTACTTGGTAAATGTTGTTTATCTAACACCCAACATGCATTTTCTATCATTAAACATCAAAATACACAAATATTCAACATGGGCAAAATTTTAGACTTTGATTTTCTTTCAAATCAGTCGTTAGCTAAATCAAGTTACAACATTAACAAAAACGTAAAAATCATTAAAAATGAGACAAAGACGGAGTTACAATCGAGCTTGGAAGCTTGGCCAAAACCCTAGATATGGTGACTCTTGAAATTTTGGCTCAAGGAGGATGAAAATGAGAAGATAACATCTTTTATTTGTTTTATTTTGTCTTTATTAACCAAATGACCAAAATGCCCTTAATGCCAAACTTTGAAATTTCACCAAACCATGTCCATTTTTGCTCCATCTTAAAGTATAATGGTCTAATTACCATTTAAGAACCTCCAATTTAAAATTTCATAGCAATTAGACACCTTTGGCTTCTAGAACACATATTTTGCACCTATTGCAATTTAGTCTTTCTAGACGAATTGAACACTAAATCGATAAAATTTCTAAGCGAAATTTTCACACAATTATTTTATCATGCTGTAAACCTTAAAGAAATAATAAAGTGAATATTTCTACTTCGGATTTGTGGTCTCAAAACCAATGTTCTAATTTGACCCAAAAATGGGCTGTTACACTATGCTTCACGACAGCTAAAGCCACATGAAAAGAACTACTCAACACACGATCTTGAATTAGCAGCCATAGTGTTTGCACTGAAAATCTGGCGGCATTTCTTATTTGGTGAAAAATGTCACATATTCACTAATTATAAAAGTCTAAAATACTTAATGTCCAAGAAAGATTTGAATTTGAGACAGCATAGATGGCTTGAGTTGTTGAAAGATTATGATCTTGTTATTGACTACCATCAGGGAAAAGCCAATGTAATGGCAGATGCTTTGAGCAGAAAATCCTTGTATTCTCTACTAGCAATGAATACCCGATTATCATTGTCTGATGATGGTTCAATCATAGTTGAGTTAAAAGCTAGACCACTGTTTTTACAACAGATCTCTGAAGCTCAGAAAAATGATAGTAAGTTGCAAGCCAAATGGGTACAAAGCGAATCTACTCCTAACTCAGAATTTCAGATCGAGGCTGATGGTTGTTTGTTATTCAGAGGCAAAGTAGGTATACCGAAAGATTCAGAACTAGTACAGAAGATCTTAAATGAAGCTCACAATGGTAACATGTCTACTTATCCTCATAAAATGTATAATGATCTGAAAAGGATGTACTGGTGACCAGGAATGAAACACGATATTTTTGAGTTTGTATCTAAGTGTTTGATATGTCAGCAAGTAAAAGCTGAACATCAGTTACCTTCTAGACTATTACAACCAGTCACGATACTAGAATGGAAATGGGAAAGAATTACCATAGACTTTGTAACGGGATTACCCCTGTCTCCAAGGAAGAAAGATGACATTTAGGTAATTGTTGATCGGTTGCCAAATTCTGCACACCTTATTTTGGTACGTATGGATTATTCCTTGGATAGATTGGCTAAATTATATGTTTCTAAGATTGTCAGATTGCATGGAGTGCCTATCTCCATTATTTTAGATAGAGATCCTCGGTTTACATTTTGATTCTGGAGCAAATTGCAAGAAGCTCTGGGTACTCAGTTACACTTTAGTACTACATTTCATCCCAAGATCGATGGTCAATCTGAACAAGTAATGCAAATCTTGGAAGATATGTTTCGGTGTTGTATACTTGAGTTTGAAGGTAATTGGGAAAGGTACTTGCCTTTGGTTGAATTTACTTATAATAACAGTTATCAGTCTAGTATTAAAATGGCATCGTATGAAGCCCTGTATGGACGCAAATGTAGAACTCCATTGTACTGGAAAGAACTCAGTGAGAAAAAGTTACATGAAGTTGACTTGGTCCGAAAAATCGAGGCAAAAGTGGAAGTAATTCAAGACAGCTTGAAAGAAACCTTTAATCGTCAAAAGTCCTATGCTGATATGAAATTGAAAGAAATAGAATTTCATGTCTGCGTCTTGTAAGTGTCGCCTTAGAAGAAAGTTCTCCAGTTTGGATGGAAAGGGAAACTGAGACCACGGTTCATTGGACCATATAAGATTACAGAAAGAATTGGACCGATTGCATACCGGTTAGCTTTACCACCAGAGCTTGATCGGATTCATAATGTTTTTCATGTGTCTATGCTGTGGCGGTATCGATCCGATCCTTCATATGTTATCTCTCCGACAAAGTTAGAAATCCAGCCTGATATGACATATGGTGAAGAACCAATCAAAATCTTAGCTCGGGAAACAAAAAAGTTAAGAAATAAAAAGGTAGGTTTAGTAAAAGTTTTTTGTCAACGACATGGTATTGAAGAGGCTACTTGGGAGCCAGAGGATACTATGAGGAAGCAATACCATAATCTTTTTATTGGTAAGATTTTTGAGGACGAAAATACCTAAAGGGGGGAGAGTTGTAACGGCCCATTTCTTAGTGAAATTGGAATAGTGGTTTCGGGACCACAAATTCGACCAAAAAATATGATTTATTTTTATTTTATTAAATGGTTCATAATATGGTAGATATGTCGTGTGAAAATTTTGATATAAAAATTTTATCGATTAAGTGTTTAATTACGAGAAGGACTAAATCGCATAAAATGTGAAAGTTGAATTCTAGTAGCTATAAGGATCAAATAGTTATGGAATTCAAAAAATTAGGTCCTTATGTGGTAATTAGACCATTAAGAAAAGTATGTAGATTTTTCTTGATGACTCATCCATGGAAATATAGAAAAAGGGCAAGGACTAAATTGAAAATACAAAAATACTTAATTAATTAAAATATGATAAAAGAAAATATCATCATATTATTGTCATCTTCAACCTAAAATTTTATTGAAACCCTAGAAGAGAGAGGGGAAACTTTCAAGGCCTAATTGGGTAAGTTCTCTTGCCCCGTTTTTAGTAATTTTGGTATTTTTGAAACCGAGATAGCTTAATCTCTTTATTTAAGGGATTAATTTGAAAAGTTATCAAGGTATGAAAATGGGCCATGGATGTATTATGCTGGAATTAGAAATTTATAGTAGAAAATGAAAGATTATTGATAAATAAACAACTTTTACAAAGTGATTTTTGATGAAAACATGATTTAGGGACTAAAATGAAAAGTTGGAAAATTTGATGGAAACTTCTGAAATTATATGAATACATGTGCTGGAAAATTTCTAATGGGGCTTTGGTTAGGCTTGGAATAGGGAGAAATTTGCAAAGTTTCATTTTCCTGGCCTAGGGACAAAATCGGTATTTATAGAAAAAGTTAGAGGCAAAATGGTTATTTTGCCTAGGACATAAATTGAGTCCATTTAAATATGAAATGTGTGAAATTGATGGTTAAATTCATTTATATAGATCTGAATAACAGTAGTTCGAGGTTAGATTGAGGGAAAAAAAGGCTTCGGATTAGTAGATTTCTAACGCGAACAAGTGTCGAGGTATGTTCGTGTAACTTAATCCAGCATGTAATATGTTTAATTGAATGTTGTTTTGTGTGGAATTTGGTTTATATTGATGTGCATTACTTGAATGCTATCATGAGAAATTTGATACATGCTTAAAAAAGGTGAAAAAGGGTTGAGTCCTGATTGAATGTTGAATTCCGATGATCATATGCGCTTTCTCGAAACTAATAAAGTCCTACATTTATTGCAGAAAAGATTTAGCTCAGACAAGTAATCCTATTGACCTTGTTATAGAAAGGATTTTTCCCGGATGGGTAATACCGATATAATACCTCTTGAGCATACGTTATGATTAGGATTTAGCCTGCACTGATAATACGAATCGAGCACCTCTGAGCGTACGTTATATAAAGGATTTAGCCTGGATTGGTAATCCTGTTATACGATAAGTGGCTCAAGAGAGTGTTTCTTGGTTAAGTGGCCTAAGGGTACCCTTGAATAAGGAATTGACGGATTATTGAATCGTACACTTCAAGTGTACTATTTGAGCATCCATCGGAATTCAACGATTCAACGGGCATAAAATTTTTGACATGGCATGAAAATCTTGATATGATATGATAATGACTTGAAAGAATATTGCTTGATGAACTCATCTATATTACTTGATTGATATGAAGATTTTGGTGACTAACATGGTTGATTGAATGTATGTGATTAGGCCATTTTGCCAAATGGTTGGAACATAACATTGTACGCTTAGGTTTAATAAGTAAGATTTGTAAGTTTAGTTTCCGTTATACAAACTTACTAAGCATGTAATGCTTTCTCCGTCTAAGCATGTAATGCTTTCTCCGTTTAATTTTTCCCTTATTTTATAGTGCTCAAAAGCTCGCGAAGGTTGGAGGATTATTGGAGCATCGTCACACTATCAACTAGCTATTTTGGGTATATATAGTGAAATCATTTTCGTATAATGGCATGTATAGGACAACTTGGCCAATAGTGGCTTGAAATGTTATTTTGTAACCTAGCCATTGGAATCGCTAGTAATAGTTTATTTTGGCATGATCAAGTAGGTTATAATGTTACCTTCATATGTGAAATGTTATGTATATGTGATCAAATGATACTAATGCCTAAGTTATTCAAAGGTAAATTTATAAAAACATATGCATGTAGGGATATACCTTGTTGAATGATGAAATTGCCCAATTTGAATGCTTGCAATGGCTTGTATTGGTAGTGTGTTTCAAGTACTGGTCTTGGGTTAATTTTTGGGTGAGAAATAAAGCTAGGAATGTCTTCGTTTTTTCCACATGGGTAGACACACGAGCATGTTTCTAGACCGTGTGAGACACACAGCCTGGTAACATGGGCATTTGGTTAGGCCGTGTGTCACTTGTACCTTAATTTTGAGAAATAAAATGCTTAGAATTGAGCACACGGGCAGAGACATGCCCGTATTAGGCCTCGAGGGCCTGATCAAGGGACATTATGGATGATCTCGGAAAATAAATAGCAATTTATGTAGATAAATGGAAAAATGTTCTGCATGTTCTGGTGATGCTTTGAAACCCTGTTCCGACAACGGGTATGGGTTAGGGGTGTTACAATAATTGTATCTAGGCTTGGAAGTATTCTGTACACTACACACTAGTTGTAGCTTTAACAGTTACCCCAAAATCCTATTGAGTCACCTTATTCTTACTTGATTGTTTCGACATTGAGGTAGGTCAACTAGAATCATCTCTAAACTTTTTAGCCGGATATGCTTAAAATGATTTGGAGGAGCTTTTGTTATAGGATTCTTTATTCCTTCTCTCTCGTTGCATTTTTCTATTGTACACCTATTCCATTTTCTGAGCATGATCTGACAGAACAACAAATTCCCGTATCTCTGTGCCCCTAATCATTATTCTGATTTCATCATTTAACTCGTCCTCAAACCAAATACACATTTCTTATTCAATTGATACAATTTCTCGAGCATATATACAAATTCCCTCTCGTATTCAGCTACTGTTCGATTTGCTCATCATAAGTCGAGAAATTCCCTATTCTTTTTATCCTGATACCTCTTACCGACATATTTCTTTTTAAATTCACTCTGGAAAAATTCCCAAGTGATTTTCTCTTTTGGCGCCATAGCCACAATAGTCATCCACCAATTATATGCTTTCTCTTTCAGTAAGGAAATACCACACATCGAATAATCTTCTAGAGGATAGGCCATTTCTTCAAAAACTTTCACTATATTCTGAAGCCAATACTCAAATTTGACGGGGTCATCATCTGAACTACCCCAAAATTCTTTGGCCCCAAACTTTTTGAGTTATTCTACTGGGGTACGCTTACTTGATTCAGTTATCAGAGGAGGTGGAGGCGCAACTGAGGGTGCTACAGATGATGCAGTAGAGGGAGGAGGTTGCTGAGCATGATTTCTTTCTTGCATAAAGGCGTTAAACCATTTGTTCATAAAACCATAGAACATATTTTTGAGTTGCTGTTCTTGCATCGGAGAAATTGGGACATTTCTACTTGTCTCATGTTCAAATGTTTGTATGCTACTATTAGCTTCATCACGTGTAGCATGTTCGAATCTATCATACACTTTTACAATCTATAAGAAAAACAAATATTAGATCAGATCATACACATCACACTATCACAAATTTATATGGAATGTATTTTTAGAAACATTACACATTACTTTCATTTTGAGAATCGGCTAAACAGAAGCTCTAATAACAATAAATGTAATACCTTTAACCCTTATCCGTCGTCGAAACGGGGTTACAGAGTATTACCGAATATTACAGACTAATTTTGAATATTTCATTACCTTTATTATACAAATTAAGAATCTAACATAAATCATTAAAAATGCCCCTTTGATAGGCCCTTGTGGCCCAAAATACATTTTAGAAGTGAATCGGGACTAAACCAAACACTCAAGAAATTTTTCTCAAAATTTTAAAATTTTTCTTAAGAGCATATCTTAGGTCGTGTGGGCATTCAATGTGAGGCATACGATCGTGTCCTAACCCGTGTTCAAATTAGGGTAGTATAATAGCCCGTTTTCGGGTCAAATTAGAATAATGGTTTCAAGACCACAAATTCAAAGTAGAAATATTTATTTTATTATTTCTTTAAGGCGTACAGCATGATAGAATAATTGTGTGAATATTTCGTTAAAAAATTTTATCGATTGAGTGCTCAATTTGACTAGAATGACTTAATTGCAATAGGTGCAAAATTTGAGTTCTATAAGTTAGAGGGGTCTAATTGTTATGAACTTTTAATTAGAGGTCCTTAAATGGGAATTAGACCATTATACCTTAGGATGGACAAAAATGGACATGGTTAAGTGAAATTTCAAAGTTATGCATTAAGAGTATTTTAGTAATTTGGCTAATAAGGACAAAAGTAACTAAATAAAAGATGTTCATCTTCTCAATTTCATCCCCCCCATAGTCGAAATTCACAAGGAATACATAGCTAAGGTTTTGGCCAAGATTTCAAGCTCGATTGTAAGTCCATTCTTGTCTCGTTTTTTAATGATTTTTATTTTTTTGAAATCGTTATAACTTGATTTAGCTATTTCAAGGACTAATTTGAAAGAAAGTTAAAGTCCAAAATTTTACCCATGTTGAATATGTTTGTTTTTTGATGTTTGATGGTAGAAAATGCATGTTCGTTGTTAGTTAAACAACGTTTGTAAAGTGATTTTCGATAAAAATGTTAAATAGGGACTTATTTGTAAAAGTCTATAAAATGTGTAGAAAAGTGTGAGTAAATGAAAAATGTGGGTTGTTATGAGTACAAATAATATTCGGCTAGGCTTGGGTTTTGATGAAATTGAAAGAAATTTATTTTACGAGCCTAGGGACTAAATTTTAAAATGTTGAAAAGTTAGAGGCAAAAATGTAATTTTTGCCATAATGTGTTTTTGGACTATATTGAATAATGTGATGATTAAATAAGTTAAATATCATATTATAGATCAAGAAAAACAAAGTTCGGATGTAGATCGAGGGAAAAACAAAATAATCGACGAATAAATTCTTTTATCGTTTTTGGAACCGAGGTAAGTTCGTATGTTAAATAAGTTTTATTATAATTGTATTTTAAATTCTTTAATACTTCATGAATTGTGTAAATGACTCTACGGACACGTTCGACGATGTTTCAACAAGCAAAAAATCCCAGTCGAACCTTAGGAATAGATTAGGATACAAGTGACATTTCACTAGCGTTTTATGTTATGTGATTCGGGTGCTGGTCCTACACATCCTACCGGTGGTTGAGTATACCGGCATATGTTGTGGTTACTTGACAGCTTGTGTGAGCAGCAACGGGTAGCTACGTCTTGACTGACAGCTTGTGTGAGCCGGCCCGTTAATGGCTCAAGAGCGAGCATATATGTGTTATGAGATAGAGGTAGCAATGGCTACATATGTGGCACCTTGTGTGCAAGGTTTTCCTGAGTATCTAATATTATTATTCCGAGTGTTTTATTGGGTATGACAAAGATGAGAATAAGTATGAAATTATTATGAGATGGTACAGGTATATACTCAAAGCTTATGATTAATAATTTGTGAAATGGCGATTTCAAGGTAAGTTTATGATGGAAGTGAATTATGATCATGAAATTATGGTAAAATACATTATCTTATATTATGTTACTTGAATGTTAAATGTATGGTAATATTTGCTTATTCCTTCATACGATCTTAGTAAGCTATATAACTTACTCCGCCTTACTTTTCATGTTTTATAGTGTCACCAAGCTAGCTCAGATTGGAGATCATCGGAGATTGCATCACACTATCAAACTGTCATTTTGGGTATCGATGATCTTAAGTATTTTGATTATATGGCATGTATAGGGACTTGGTCATTTTGTTATATGTGTCATCATGATTTTAGCCTAATGTACTGGCTTGTAATTTTCAAAGGCTTGATTTGGTATTTGACTAGTAAATTGGCTCATTTTGATTAAATTAGTTGTAAGCTTAAGTATATTCGTACATGTGCTAATATCTCCTTTATGATGTAGTCTATAAATGATTAGTAAATAGTTGAGTGTGGCTTAATGGTTTTATTGTTGAATGGTTGAGATTAGTTCATTGGTATGCTAGGAAATCTAAGAAGAATTATGCATGATAAAAGTATTTGTGTTGGTACTTGTGGATGTGAAAGTGGTATGATTTGACTTGGTAGAATTTGATTTTGTAAGTATGTTATGTATGACAATGAAATGATATGTTCTAACCTTGATTATGGATGTTTTGGTTGCCTAAATATGCCATGATTTATGCCATTAAGATTGAGGGTGTGTATGTGCAAATAAGGGTGACAAATGGCTTGGTAAATAGCCTTTATTTTGTCCACACGGGTAGACACACGGACATGTGTCTAAATCATGTGTGATACACGGTCTGCCCTATGGGCATGTGTTCTGGTGGTGTGTCCCCTACACCTTAATTTTGAGAAACAGAATGCTCAGAATTGAGCACATTGGTAGAGACACGGGCGTGTGTCTTAGTCGTGTGAGGGACACGGCCTCAAGCACGGACGTGTGTCCTGGTTGTGTGAAGTCTGCACCTATTTTATGAAAATTAAATTAACCACACGGCCTAGCACATGAGCATGTGTCTTGGTCGTGTGACCTCAATTTGTTCATGCTTTGTAAAACAGAGAGTTACACGGGTTAGGGACACGGGCATTTATGACCACACGGCTTGCCTGCACGGGCGTGTAACCCCCGTTCATAGAAAAAATTCTCTATGCTTTGTAAAAATTTCTTGAATTATCGATTTAATCTCGAACCACTTCCAAAGCATGTTTTAGGCCTCGTAGGCTCGTATTAGGGACCATTATGATTGAATAATAATGGATTTAATTTGGATGCAAATTTATGACTCGCTTTGTATGTTTGCTTGCTTTGTAAGTCCAGTAATGCCTCGTATCATGTTCCAACGTTAAATACAGATAAGGGGTGCTACATTTAGTGGTATCAGAGCTACGATTTAGTCAATTCTCGGACTAACGTAGTGTGTGTGAGAGTCTAGCTATACATTCCATATATAATTGATGATAGTGTGATGAATCTTGACAATTTAAATTATATTTTCATATAGTAAATGGATCTCGACCGAGACATAGCTGATGATGTTGAAAGTAATGTGTCAGCTCTGGCCCAAGGGACAACGCCATATGAAAGTACACCAATAATAGTTAGTTAGCAAGGGAAGGCTAAGGAAGCCTTCTTTCAAAGGATGAATGAGTGGTTTGCCAAGTTTGTTCGAACAAATCTGGCTGCCCAACATCCTCCACCCCTACTTAATCCCCAACTACTCCCCGTAGCTCCCCAAAGTGTGGAATTGTTAAGACTGAACAAGCCTCTAGTTGATAAGATTAGAAAATAAGGAGCTGAAGAATTTAGAGCCAATGTTGACGATGATCCCTAGAGAGCAGAGTTTTGGCTTGAGAACTCTATCAGGGTATTTCATGAGCTTTCTTTCTCACCGGATGAGTGCTTGAAATGTGTTATATCACTTTTGAGCTATTTGGAATATCAGTGGTGGAATACTCTTGTATTCGTGGTACCATAAAGAAAGAGTTACTTGGGAATTCTTTCAAGATGAGTTCAAAAAGAAATATATCAGTCAACGATTCATTGTTCAGAAATGCAAAGAGTTCTTAAAGCTAAAATAGGGTCGTATGTCTGTGACTGAAAATGAGCAAGAGTTTGTTAGGCTCAGTAAGTATGCTCTGGAATGTGTTTCCACCGAGGCCATTATGTGCAAGAGATTCGAAGATGGGTTGAATGAGGATATCGGGCTGTTAGTTGGGATTTTAGAGTTGAAAGAATTTGTTGTGCTAGTCGACCGAGCTTGCAAAGCCGAAGAGTTGAGCAAAGAAAAGAAGAAAGTTAAGTTTAAGGCTAGAGATTCGAGAAAAAGACCATTGAATAAGTCATTTTAGTCTTCGTTAAAAAAATCGAGGGATTTGTATAATCGTTCAAATGTTTCAGCTGGGTATCCCAACGGAGATCGTGGGATGCAATATTCGAGTTCTAAGGCCCAAACTACATCAATAGCGAGCGTTGGTAATACTAGGTCTAATAGACTCGAATGTCAACACTTTGGTAGACGGTATCCTAGTTAATGCAGAATGCCGGGCTTGCTTTAAATGTGGCTCCCCAGATCACTTCATTCCAGATTGTCCTGAAATGGCTAAGAATGATAATTTTTAGAATGTAAGATCGAACAACACTACCACTATAGGGAGGCCACCGTGAAATACTGGAAATGGGAACAGTAGCAGAAGTGTAACGAAAGATTTAACTGTGAGATTAGAGGTCAGAGCACTTGCGAGAACCTACGCTATTCGCGCTCGCGAAAATGCGTCATCCCCTGATGTTATCACTAGCACATTTTCTCTCTATGATACTAATGTAGTTACATTGATTGATCCTAGATCGACTCATTCTTATATTTGCATGAATTTGGTATCTAGTAAGAATTTGTCTGTTGAGCCTACTGAATATGTGATTAAAGTGTCGAACCCCTTAGGCAAATATGTTCTAGTTGATAAAGTTTGCAAGAATTGTCCTTTAATGATTCAGGGTCACTGTTTTCCAGCTGACTTAATACTTTTACCATTTGATGAGTTTGATGTAATTCTTGGAATGGATTGGTTGACTCTACATGATGTCGTAGTGAATCATAGACAAAATATTATTGAATTGAAATGTCAAAATAATGAAATTCTTCGAATTAAACCGAATGAGTCAGGTGAGTTTCCTATTGTGATTTCATCGGTGTTGGCTTAGAGGTATGTGAGAAAGGGTTGTGAAGCTTATCTTGCATTTGTACTGAATACAAAAGAGTCTGAATTGATGATGAATCTATGCCAGTAGTTTGTAAATACCTGAATGTGTTGCCAGAAGAATTGCTTGGATTACCACCGATCAAAGAGGTTGAATTTGTGACGCCCCGTACCAAGACCGTTGCCGGAGTCGAACACGAGGTGTTAACGGACTTAATTCATTTATTTACACAGTTCATTTTAAAATTTCCAGACAAGCTTGCTAACTGCGTCACAGTCACCTCAAAAATCATATCTCTAGTTTGAAAACTCAAAAACTGATTCCGTAAATTTTTCCTGAAACTAGACTCATATATAAATCTACAAATTTTTTTCTAGAATTTTTGGTCATTCAAATTAGTACAGTTTATTAGTTAAAGTCTCCCTTGTTTCAGGGTTCGACTACTCTGACCTTCATACATTACGACTTAGATATCTCCCTGTACAGAGCTTCAATACATATGCCGTTTATTTATAATGAAACTAGACTCAAAAAGGAATCTTTACATATAAAGCATGACTTCTAATTATTTCTGGTTAATTTATGGTAAATTTCCAAAGTCAGAACAGAGGATCCAGTAACCGTTCTAGCCCTATTTCACGAAAACTTAAACATCTCATAAAATACGGCTCATATGGTCATTTTGCTTCTTCCATATGAAAATAGACTCATCAAGGTTCGATTAAATAATTTATTCATTATTTAATTACATTCCTACTATTTTTAATGAATTTTCAAACTCACATCACTGCTGCTGTCAGCATCTATTTTAAGGTAAATTTCACCTATTTCATAGTTTCCATGATTCAACTAGCCATTTGACATACATAGCACCAAATATGATCGTGATTAACCATTCCAATGGCTAATCATTGCCAAGCATTTCCACACCTCTCAATAACCATATATATACAAAATGATTTTAATACTATGCTCAAAATATTTAAGCCATTTTCGCATGGCTATCCGAATATATACACATTACCAAAGGTACTTGATTAACAACAAAGTTTAGTCCTATACATGCCATTATCAACATTTAACTAAAAGAGTACCAAAAGGGCTTAGATAGTGTGGACGACTTCGACTTCGAAAATCCCGAGTCCGATAGCTGACAAACAAAAATCTATAAAACAGAGAATTAAAGAAACGGAATAAGCATTTAATGCTTAGTAAGTTTTGAGTAACGAAATTATTTACGACTAAAGTATAGCGTTCATATGACTAAATGAATAAATTCATATATGCACATTCTCAAAATCATAATTTCTTCACGCTTCAACCAATATATTCATACACAGGGTATCAAACCTAACTAGAGGCCGGAAGCTCGTTAATCAATTGAGCGAGTACTATTTGAAAGGAATCAACCTTTCCGATGCATATACGAAACATACCTTATCGTTTGTATTTTATGAGCGTATTAATTGAAATTATTACAGCAAGATCGCTCGCTTCCAAACCCAAGTATCTTTGGGATTTAGCCGGATATAGCAACTCGCACAAATGCCTTCGGGTCTTAGCCCGGATATAGTCACTAGCATGAATGCCTTCGGGACTTAGCCCGGATATAGTCACTAGCATGAATTCCTTCGGGACTTAGCCCGGATATAGTAACTTGCACAAATGCCTTCGGGACTTAGCCCGGATATCATCCGAATAATCAAGCACATATACCAATAAATCATGACACATCCATATTTCATTATCATAACTAGAATTCAAACACAAGACGCTTATCAACCATTACCATTTTCGGCTCAATAGCCACATACAAAGAGCATGATTTTGATTTGTTTTATAACATGATCTCTATACACATTCGGCTACCCGTCATAGGTATAAACTAATCACCTCAATAGACAATTCAAGTAGAATCATTATATCACCGTTTATTTGTTATGCTTATATGTCATGACTTAATCAAATCATAAACTAAGTTTCATTACTCGAAAACTTACCTCGGATGTTGTCAAACGATTTCAACGGCTATTCGATCACTTTTTCCTTTCCCTTATCCAACTTTGATCCTCTAAGCTCTTGAGCTCCCTTAAGCTCCAAGTGACCGAACCTCCTCTTCTTTCTTCCTTCAATTCACGGCAATGGAGGAGCATGGATGAAACAACTTTGTTTTCATCACCCCTCCCTTTTCATTACTTTATTACCAACCTTTTATTTTATTATTTTTAACATAACACATTAACACAAAATGTATACAATATGTTTAACCCATTGCATGGCCGGCCACTACCTAAAGTTTTGGGTAATTTGACATGCAAGGACAAGCATTTTCTAACATGCATCAATAGGCCACTTTAACATTTGCCTAGCACATTTCTAAATTTTCTCACACAAGTCCTATTTAATAAAATTCACTTACAATTAACAAAATTCAAACATGAAATTTTTCACACATGCATATATACATATAATAAGCATCAAATATGACGGTTAATTATTTTTATGACTTGGTTTTGTGGTCCTGAAACCACTTTCCGACTAGGGTCACATTTGGGCTGTCACAGAATTTACTATTGATTTTGTACCGGGAACTTCATCGATATCGATAGCTCCGTATAGAATGGCTCCGACTGAATTGAAAGAATTGAAGCCTTAGTTGTAAGAGTGACAGATAAAGGTTTCACGAGACCGAGTTTTTCACCCTGGGGTGCACCTGTGTTTTTTGTCAATAAGAAGGACAAATCCATGAGACTTTGTATCGATTATTGCCAGTTTAATAAGGTTACGATAAAGAACAAGTATCCCTTATTGAGAATTGATGATTTTTTCGATCAGTTGAAAAGGGAAACAGTGTTATCAAAGATAAACTTGAGATCAGGTTATGACAAGTTGAGAGTTAAAGACTCGGATGTGCCGAAAATTGCATCCAAAACGAGGTACAGACATTCTGAATTTCTTGTTATGCCTTTTGGATTAACAAATGCTCCAGCAATTTTTGTGGACTTGATGAATCAAATCTTTCGGCCGTATTTAGATAAATTTGTGGTTGTTTTTATTGATGACATTTTGATATATTCCTAAGATGAGTCTGAGCATGCTGAACGTTTAAGAATTGTATTACAGACTCTCAGAGATAAGAAATTTTTCACTAAATTTAGCAAAAGTGAGTTTTCGCTAAATACGGGTTGATCCGAGTAAGATTTCAGTAGTTGTTGAAAGGAAACCACCGAGAAATGTATCCGAAGTTAGAAGCTTTTTGGGTTTGGTTGGTTATCATTGATGTTTTGTTAAGGGATTGTTGATTATTGCTACACCTATGACCAGATTATTACAAAAAGATGTGAAATTTGAGTGCTCTGAGAAATGTCAATAGAATTTTGAATAGTTGAAAGCGTTGTTGACTGAGGCACCGGTATTAGTGTAACCTAAGTCGAGGGAAGAGTTTTTGATTTTAGCGACGCGTCATTAAACGATTGATGCAAGATGGTAAAGTGATAGTTTATGCCTTGAGATAGTTGAAACTGCACGAAAAGAATTATCTGATGCATGACTTGGAATTAGCTGCTATTGTGTTTGCCTTAAAAATTTGGAGACAACACTTATTTGGTGAGAAGTTTCACATCTTTACTGACACAAGATTTTAAAGTATTTGATGACCTAGAAAGATTTGAATTTGCGAAAATGAAGATGGCTCGAGTTGTTGAAAGATTATGAGTTAGTGATCGACTACCACCCGGGGAAAGTGAACGTAGTCGTAGATGCTTTAAGTAGAAAGTTTTTGTTTGCTTTGAGTGCAATGAATACACAGTTAACCTAGTTGTAACGCCCCAAAAAATCTGAAATCCTGAATTTTCTTTTCTTTTTGGTTCTGATAAAAAAATGTGCTAGGTGTTTTCTGTTAAGTAGCTAATAGTAGGTCTTGGCCAAGGTTTAAGTTTGAACAGAGGGGAAAAGAAAATTATGTGTTAGTAGTTAAAAGGACCTTGTGGCAAGTAGTTGGGCTTTTAAATAAAGATATGGGAAAATGGCATCAAAAAATCCTTGCGGAGGAGTGGCTAAGTGACGCCACTTAGGGTGTGTAGACACTCATTTTTGCCTGGGCCCAGATATAAGTCCAAAAACAAAAATAATAAACCCCCCAATAAAAAGAAGTCCAAGTTCAGTCCAGAATTCCAAATATAATTTGGCCCGATCGGAATGGCCCATTATTTGAAAAGATTTAAGGTCCATCTACAAGCTTGACTCATATGGAAATATAATCTTCAATGATATGCAATCTTAGATATGATATGCAATCTTAAAAGATATGATTTTGTAATCTTAGAGATTTAATTTGTAGATACCATTTAATCTTAACCGTTGATGTAATTGATCTGTACCTTTGGATTTGAGGAGGTTCAACTATAAATAGAGGCCTTTCCCTTCATTGTAAACACACTGGAGTTTTGGGAAACAATAAAATTTTTTTGAGAGCTTTCACTCAAATTTCTCTCCCTCTTACGTTCTTATTTTCTACGGTTTGTTCTTATTTTATTCTTTGTTCATCTTCGTCTTTCAACCCTTTTTATTTTGATTTAATCCATGTTTCTCAGATTTTTTTATATATTTTAATTTTTTAATAATTTTAGTATCATATCAAACTCTTTTATTTTTTAATAATTTTTTTAGTATTACTCTTAGTAAATTATTTTTTAAATTTTACTCAAATCATTATTTTAAAAAAATATATTTCATTTAATTGTCATATTTTATCCAAAAGTTTTTCTAAAATGAGGCAATGTTTTTTGTATTTAGAAATTTGGGAAATAGTGCCCTAACATGCTAGGTTGCGATTTCCCATTTGTCTAAATGCCTAAAGTATCCTTCTAAATAGATTTTGTAAATCACAATATGATTTCAGTTACGAGAGTTTAAGAATATCGTGTCCTATCATGCTGGATGTGATGTTTGTATTCTTTCAGAGCTAAGGAATCTCAATTTTTTCAACTTAAATCATTTCGGTTTTAAAAAAGGGATCCTATTTTTAAATCCTTTCAAATTTTTGACATTAAGACAGAAAACTATTCAATTTGGTACCAATTTTGGGCGTTGCAAGGGTGCTAATCCTTCCTCGTACGTAACTGACTCCCGAACCTGTTTTCTTAATTTTCGTAGACCAAAACATTTTATAAGGTGATCCAATCACACCTAAAAAGGTTGGTGATGACTCCCGTTTTTGTTTTTCAAAAGTCGATCCCCATTTTTCAAACATCTCTTTAAAAAATGGTTTCGACAGCTTGGCGACTCCACTGGAGACTTGAGAGAGTCAAGCCAAAAAATTGAGTATTTTCTGTCTTAATGTCGGAAGTTTGGAAAATTTAAAATTGGATCCTTTTTACATGTGTTTGCTGCATATGTTTGTTACCTTGTTGCTGTACATTGCATTTGCATGACCGCTGTGGTCACACCCTTAAGTGGGAGTGAGAAGCTACGCTTTCGTAAGGTTTTCACCTTCGTATGAGCTAGTGGATTGCTTCCGGGATACTGTACCTATGTCTTCGTGAGATTTTCATTTCCATATGGCCATAGGGAAATGTGTCCCCCTGAATTGAACTTGGTCTATATGAGCCTATAATGGGTGAAGACTAAGGAACTTGCTGGTTCAAGTACCCTGGCTTTAGAGCTAAAACTCATATAGTGAACTTTAAAGAGTTTAGGAAAGATAGTGATAGCCTTTAGTAAGCTACCCTTGTAAGTACTTGTTTATCATTTTTTATGATACTGACCTATTTTTATTTTGCTGTAATTGCATGTCATTTGGCATTTAAAGGTGTCGATTCACGACTCGATTTCTAGATTAGAAAGTTTTGTAATGAGGAATGAATACCTTGATAGAGTGGAGGACAATGCTTCTATCTGTACCTGGTCAGAGAAAACCCAGTTAGAGAAAGGAGATAGTGTCACCGAGGGATATACGTCAGAGTTATGGGACTTCACCCTATTAATTAGACGCAGAATGAGTTTCAGGAGTTGAGAAACATTTGGGCCCAATGGGATGACGAGGCTAATCAGCTTTTCTATCAAAATTATGGAGACCTTCCCTATTTGCTAGACGTCAAAGTAGATAGGCACTTGTTTCGAGCTATGGTACAGTTCTGGAACCCTGCTTATAATTGCTTTACATTTGGTGATGTTGATCTTGCACCTACTTTGGAGGAGTATACGACTTTACTGCGTTGCCCGAGGATTCAGGGTCACAAGGCTTATGTTAGGCCTGTTAATCTTCCAACTTTTGCAAAGAAGTTGGTGATAATTACTGGGATGAGTGAGCAGTGGGCTGTAGCTCGTATACAGTAAAATGGTGATAGTAAGTGTGTTCCATAGGCCGTTTTGAGGGATTTGATATCGACACATCTAGATATAAAGAAAAAGGTCGACGTCCTGGCTTTGAGTATTTACGGCATGGTGATTTTCACAAAGGCGTTGGGGCACATATATGAGGAAGTTGCGGGTTTGTTCGATCACTTTGGTAAGCAGAATACACCGGTACCAGCAACCCTAGCTGGAGACATTTAGATCTTTGAGTGCATGTCGGAGTGTAACACCCCAAACCCGAGACTGACACCGGAGTCGAACACGAGGTGTTAACAGACTTTAAACCCCTTATAAAAATATTTCTCAGACACTGCCAATCTGCGTACTAGTCGCTTTAAAAATCATATCTTCATTTTCACAACTCGAAAATCAGTTTCGTGATTTTTCCCTGAAACTAGACTCATATGCCCATCTACATATTTTTTTCTAAAATTTTTGGTCGGGCCAATTATTACAGTTTATTAGTCAAAGTCTCCCATGTTACAGGGATCGACTACCCTGACCTTTGCGCATTACGACTTGTATATCTCCTTTTACAGGGCTCCAATACTGATGCCGTTTGTTTCTATAGAAACTAGACTCAGAGAGGAATCTATCCATATATGGTATGACTCCTAATTATCTCTGGTTAATTTGTAATGAATTTCCAAAGTCGGAACAGGAAATCCAGAAACCGTTCTGGCCCTGTCTCACGAGAACCTGAATATTTCTTAACATACTGTCCGTATGATTGTTTCGTTACTTTCCTATGAAATTAGATTCATCAAGGTTTGTTTACATAATTTATTCACTATTTAATTCCATTCCTACTATTTTTAGTGATTTTCCAAATCTACATCACTGCTGCTGTCAGCATCTGCCTTTAAGGTAGACTTTACCTATTTCATGGTTTCCATGATTCAACTAGCCCTTTTTGCATAAATAGCACAATTTATGATAGTGATTAACCATCCTCATGGCCAATCCTTGTCAAGCATATCCACACCAAATGATTATAACAATATACTCAAACACATATAAGCCATTTTCGCATGGCTATCCAAAATTTATACAAGTCCAAAGGGTCCACGACCCACAACAAACGGGTAGTCCTATACATGCCATTTCGAAGTTCAACCAAAATTGTACCAAAAGGGGGCTTTGATAGTGTGGGCAACTTTGACCTCAAGATCCCGAGTCCGATAGCTGGAGAACCAAATCTCAATGTTGGGATGTTTCGAGAGTATTAACTGGAATTTTACAGCAAGTTCATTCATTCCCAAATCACGTACCTTCGGAATTTAACCGGATATAGCTCCTCGTTCAAATGCCTTCGGGACATAGCCCGGTTATAGTAATTTGCACAAATGCCTTCGGGACTTAACCCAGATTTAGTAACTCGCACAAATGCCTTCGGGACTTAACCCGGATTTAGTAACTCGCACAAATGCCTTCGGGACTTAACCCGGATTTAGTAACTCGCACAAATGCCTTCGGGACTTAACCCGAATTTAGTAACTCGCACAAATGCCTTCGGGACTTAACCCGAATTTAGTAACTCGCACAAATGCCTTCGGGCTTAGCCCGGAATTAGTATCTCGCACAAATGCCTTCGGATCTTAGTCCGGATATTGTCACTTAGCACAAGCCTTCGGGACTTAGCCCGGACAGCATTCAAATAACCATGCACATTTAACAATAAATCATGGCCCATTCGTATTTCATTTTCGTTAGCAAAACTCAAACACAAGACATTTATCATTCTTGCAAATTCGGCTCAATAGCCACACAAAGAGCATGATTTTAATTTGCTCAAAACATGATCTAATCACATCATAATTTAAGCTCTTTTACTCAAGAACTTACCTCGGGTGTTGTCGAACGATTCCGATAGCTATTCGACCACTTTTTCCTTCCCTTTATCGGATTTAGTTCCCCTTTGCTCTTGAGCTTAATTAAACAAATAAATTGATTTAATCATTTGAGCATCGAAAAGAGGAACACAAGGCACTTAGCCCATATTTATACATTAGACATTAAAGTCACATATGTACGGAATCATGAATCAAACTCAACATTTTAGCTAATTTTTTTCCCCCTTGGCCGAATATGCATGTCTATTTTGGGGCCGATTTCAACACTTAATACATTCTACAAGTATGGTCACTTGTATTGACTAAACACCCTTTTGTTTCAAGTTCAAAACTTGGCTAATACACACATATACACACTAGTAAGGCATTCTCTCCCTTTCCATCAATTTAACACATGCATTGCTTATTAACATGCAAAAGTTATATTCGGCCTTAGCACACAACTTGCTAGCCGATTCTTCTCCATTTAGCAACCAATGCACATATGTGCTCACTCAAAAATGCTAAAAAGGAGGTTCAAGAATCATCAAGCCACCATCACATGCATCATTAACAAGCTTCATATTTAGCATGCAATGGCATTAACACAAACTCCACCTAGGCCGAATCTTAACTCATTCTCATGCCTCATCACCACAACATCAAACATCAACCAAGAATGATGCATCCATGGCCGAGTGTCATTTCCATCACATAGCAAGATTTAGACCATGGGCTAGGTAGAACTCAAGCTAACAACTAAAACATGCATGCATCTCATGGAACATCATCAAACATACCTTAGCCTAGCTACATGCATGGCCGAACCTCTTCAACCTTTCTTCTTCCTTCCTCCTTAAAATTTTTGGCCAAGGATGAACCAAAGGATGAGCATTTTTTTTTCTTTGTTTTTTTCTTTCTAGTTTCGGCTAAATGAAGATGAGAAAGGATGAACAAAAATTGTCTCCTTTCTTTTCTTTAGCTCACGGCAATGGGGGGGGAAACAACTACACACATTTTTTTATTGTATTCATCATACTCCTTTTCATTATTTTATGCCCATGCCCCTTATTTTATTTTTTTCCTACATACCTCACTAGGCCAACATGTTCCCAACATGTTTCCACCCATAGCATGGCCAACCACTAGCTCAAATTTTGGGTAATTTGACATGCAAACCCATCATTTTCACAACATGCATTAATAGACCATTTTAAATTAGCCTATCATATTTTCACCATGTCTCATATCAATCCCTATTTAATAATTTCTCATGCAATTGGAAAAATTGGAGAATGAAACTTCCACATACTCATGTACACACATAATAAGCATAGAATATGGAAATCAATTATTTTTATGACTCGGTTTTGTGGTCCCGAAACCACTTCCCGACTAGGGTCAATTTTGGGCTGTCACACGGAGAGCCGGCGAAGGTAGATTCATTGGATATGCACAGTTGCTGTTGGTTTGGTTCCACAGTCATTTTTGGAAGCTTGATTAGGTTCCTTGCTGAGTATTCTTTGAGGGTTATTCTCCCTTAAAAGAAGCAGTAGACATGACAATGAGAGATGATATTTCAGAAGAGAGGTGGATAGACATTGTTCAGAATCTTCGAGAGGAATATGTTATGTGGAAGGCTCCTTGGTTGGTTCCTCGTGAAGTCCTTTACCGATGTGGCAGTTTTGATTGGGTCCCTTTGCCAGGAATTTGGGGAGTTGTTGGATATGCACCATTGCTTGTTCTAAGGCAATATAGAGCGAGGCAGTTCATACCGGTTACACAAGGTCCAGCTCAAAGTGATTTCTCTTATAAAGGAGATCACTATAAGAAGAAGATGTGAGAGATTTCTGAGGCTTGGAAAAAGCCTTTCTGTATGAAGATCTTGACCGAAGGCTCGACATCAATCCTTGAGTATAAAGGGTGGTTTAGTAGGAGAGTCAACGATAATATCCCTTGGCCAATTTTGAGAGTGGCTCGATCATTAGAGGAGAGCTTACGAGTGATTCCATCAGAGTTAGAGGTTATGAAGCGAGAGTTCGAGAGAAAGAATTCGGAGATTGAAAAGAGGATTGAGAAGCTCGAAGAGGAAAAAATGTGCTTAAGTCTCGACGTCGATGTTCAAAAGATGGAAGTCGAGAAGGTGAAAAAGGAAAAGAGAAAGATCGAGGAAGATCGAGATGATTTAAAGACGCACTACAAAAAGGCCCAGGTAAAGTTGAAATGGGTCAGATTAGGGAGATCGCCAGAGCAGTGGTAGCAAGAGATTCAGGAAGAAAGAGCCAAAGCTAAGTATTGGGAGAAGAAGTTCCAAGAGATGCAGTCGCATAATCAGGCCCTAGAGAAGGAAAATCAAGGATTAAAAACTAAGGTGGCTGAACTTGGACGATTTCTTCATCATCACCGAAGTTGTAACCTTGCAATCGAGTTAAAGGAAAGCTTGAATAAGATCGAGGAAATGAAACACGATATCGGAAGGTTGGAAGCAGCACTACAGGGCTGTGAGCTACGAATTGAGCAGCTCGAGGCAAGAGAAGAACAGTGGAAGGGAGAACTTCACCATCTTCAGGATCAAGTTGGAAATAGGGATTATCTCATGGGAGAAGCCTTAGTTCAGATTCGAGAGGTTGCTGAACACTTGCAGGATTTGGCAGTACAAGCTAGAACGCTGAGTATAATGGATGAGTCATCGTCAGATAGAGGACGAAAGTTAAAATTGTTATTAGATAGGGTTAAGACTCTAGGCCTACAGGCGAAAGCGTATTGTAATCTGTTTTATGAAAAGATTTTTGTTCCTTAAATAATGCTTTCTAAAATGAAATTGAATCAGAATCGACATTTTTTTGCATTCATGCATTTTCATTTCATAGCATCTCATTGTATCATATGCATTCAAGCTTATAGAAAGACCCTAATTAGTTAAAATCAATAAGGAGAAAGAGAGTAAGAGAAAGAAAATCTGGAAGCAACACATCACTACGGAACTCTTGCAAAAACTAAGAACATGGACCAAAGATTTGAACAGTTACAGAAGGACATGCAGGACCAATTACAAGAGCAATTGGCAAAGATGCAAAATGAAATGAGGGAGTAAATGTTGGAGGCACAAAAGAACATGATGGCTGAGATGGCCCAACTTCTGAGGGCTACTGATAACGGAAAGGCTCCCATGGCAATTATTGGCGAGGAGGGTGAGGATCATCCTCCAGGTTTCACCCCACCCCACGTGCCTACACAAACCGAGGCACTTTCTAGGAGGCCATCTGTCACTATAAGGCCTCAACAAGGGTCAGTCGATACTGGGATCCCCATGAATTTCCCAACTGGTTCAGGATTCAATTTGGGTGACAATCCTTCAAATTCTGTCATTCCTGACTTAGACATAGCTGAAAAAGAGTATCTAAGAATTGAGGCTGCAAGTCAGTTGGAAGATCGCTGCAAATGGTTAGAGGAAATGTTCAAAGCTTTAGAGAATGCTGATGGGCATCATAGGGTTGATGCCAAAGATCTAAGCTTGGTCCCAGACTTGGTGCTTCCTCAAAAATTCAAGATGCTAGAATTTGAGAAGTACAATAGGACTACTTGCCTAGAAGCCCACATTACGATGTTCTGTAGGAAGATGACTGGGTATGTGAATAATGATCAATTGTTGATTCATTATTTCCAAGACAGTTTAATTGAAGCAGCAGCCAAGTTGTATAATCAACTAAGCCGGGCCAGAATAAGTTCATGGAGGGATCTTGTACAGGCCTTCATGCAGCAGTACAATCATGTGACTGACATGACTCCGGATAGGATCACGCTACAAAACATGGAGAAAAAGCCTAATGAAAATTTTAGGCAATATGCATAGAGATGGAGAGAGGTAGCAATGCAAGTTCAACCACCGTTGTTGGAGAAGGAGACTACCATGTTGTTCATCAACACTCTAAAAGCTCTATTCATCACTCACATGATTGGGAGCACCACCAAAAGCTTTGCGGATATAGTCATGGCGGGAAAGATGATTGAGAATACCATAAGGGGTGGCAAAATTGAGGGGGAAGCAACTAAAAGATCGACCCCAAAGAGAAAGGATAGTGAAGTGAATAACACAAGAACTTTCAACACGAGGGCAATCACAGTTGGTCAACCTAAAACAACTACGGTTGAGCAACAGAGTTCTCAAAGGCAGGAGTCAGGTACAAGGTAGAATTCTAAAAGGATGCAATTCACATCTATCCCCGTGACGTATCGTAAGCTTTATCAAAGCTTATACGATGCACAAGTTATTTATCCTTTTCACCTTAAGCCATTGTAGCCCCCATATCCTAAATGGTATGACGCAAACGCCAGATGCGAATACCATTCTGGAATACCGGGGCATTCGATTGAAAACTGTACTGGTTTTAAGAAGGCCATAGAAAGGCTTATTAAGATGGGGGTAGTGAAGTTCGATAATACCCTGAATACTGAAAACCTATTACCAAATCATAGCGATCAAGGAGTGAATGCCATTGGCGAAACCAGTGAGAGGAGAATAAAGGAAGGCGTCGCTGAGGTGAGAACGCTGAAGAAGATGGTAAAAAGAGAGATGATAATCTCTAAAGAGAGGAAGGAAGGAGCAAGGAAACCTTGAGGGCATTCGCCCTTACGAACCGGGAAGCTCTCTGAACAATTGGACTGTGGAGGAACTTCTTGTAGTCTTTAGGAATTTTTCAGAGTAATTCTCGAAACATTCTTGTTACTCTAGAGCCTAGGAGTAATAGGATTTCATTTGTGAAATGGGCTTACAATCATCTATTATTTTTTAATAAAGCATAACTTTTATCAATTTGAACGAGTATTGTTTCATTTTTATCAACCAATATTCCGTTAAATTTTGGCAATTCTTATTCTTTCATTCATAGCACATAAATAATCATTCTTAAATTCATTCATTCTTTGTATATTCTTTATACTTCACAGATCCCTGGATATCAATGACATGAGCATTGATATTACAAATCCTAATTTCTCTCGTGAGCAAGACATGTATTTAGAGGAATCACAGGATTTTGAAGATGTCCGGGATTATGATGCGTCTCTAGATCTTTTTAGGCTGGTGAAACAGGAGGAGAAACAAATCATGCCACATGAGAAAGAGGCAGTAGAGAATGTAGCCCTAGAGGAAGGGAAAGAGGTGAAAATTGGCACGCATTTTGCTGATGATATAAGGCAAGGACTGATTGAGTTGTTACGTGAGTTTAAGGATATCTTCGCATGGTCCTATCAAGATATGCCAGGGTTAAATACTGATATTGTGGTGCATCATCTTCCAATAAGACAGGATTGTAAACCAGTTCAACAGAAGTTGTGAAGAATGAGACCAGATACCATATTAAAAATAAAAGATGAAGTCAAGAAATAGTTCGATGCAGGATTTTTACAATAAGTGAAGTAATCTGAATGGGTAGTTAACATTGTACTAGTTCCTAAGAAGGATGGGAAGGTATGAATGTGTGTTGCTTACAAAGATCTGAACAAAGCTAGCCCAAAAGATAATTTTCCTCTGCCTCACATAGACACTTTGGTAGACAACACAGCAGGATATTTGTTTTTCTCCTTCATGGATGGTTTTTCAAGGTACAATCAGATAAAGATGCATCCTGAAGACATGGAAAAAACCACCTTCATAACCTTGTGGGGGACTTTCTGTTACAAGGTAATGCCCTTTGGGCTAAAGAATGCAGAGGCAACATATCAAAGGGCTATGGTGACCTTATTTCACGATATGATGCAGAAGGAAATTGAGGTCTATGTTGATGATATGATTGCCAAATCTCGAATAGAGGAGGAACATATTGAGGTTTTAAAGAAACTATTCTTGAGATTAAGGAAGTTTCAGTTAAAACTTAATCCGGCAAAATGCACTTTCGGAGCCAGGTCGGGGAAGTTACTAGGTTATGTGGTCAGTGAAAAAGGAATAGAAGTTGATTCAGACAAAGTTAGAGCCATACAAGATTTGCCTTCACTGCGTACTCAGAAAGACGTTCGGGGTTTCCTTGAAAGGTTGAATTATATTGCTCGGTTTATTTCACAATTAACTGAGAAATGTGACCCTATATTTCGCCTCCTTAAAAAAACAACCAAGGTACTTGGGATGAGGAATGCCAGAGTGCTTTCGATAAGGTTAAGCAATACTTGTTAAATGCTCCTGTGTTATCTCCACCTAATCCAGGTAGACCATTAATTCTGTACTTATCAGTGTTTAGCAATTCTATGGGATGTGTGCTTGGCCAACATGACGAGTCGGGAAGAAAGGAGAAGGCGATATACTACCTCAGCATGAAATTCACAGAGTGTGAGATGAGATATTCGCCAATTGAGAAACTGTGCTGTGCTTTAATCTAGAGTATATGATAGAGTCAACAGCTTTGAATGGAAGAATGGCGAGGTGGCAAATTCTGCTTTTAGAGTTTGACATAGTTTATGTGAGCCAGAAGGCTATAAAATGAAGTGCGATAGCGAAATTTTTGGCTCGTAGAGCTCTAGAAGACTATGAGCCGTTGAATTTTGATTTCCCAAATGAGGAGTTGATGTGTGTAGCAGCTACAGAGGATTATCCTTGGAAGTTAAGCTTTAATGGGGCATCCAATACAGTGGGAAAAGGAATTGGGAAATTCTTGGTATCCCCAAATGGTGATTATTATCCATTCACGTGCAAGTTGGATTTTGATTGCACAAACAATATGGCCGAGTATGAAGCGTGCATCATGGGACTCCAAACGGCTATAGAGCGAAGAATAAGAACCTTAGAAGTTTATAGAGACTCTGCGTTGGTAATTTACCAGCTTAAAGGTGAATAGGAGACAAGGGATCCTATATTGATCAATTATCAAAAGGTAGTTTTGGGGTTACTTGAGGAGTTCGATAACATCACTTTCAATTATATCCCACGAGATGAAAACCAGATGGCAGATGTTCTAGCAACCTTGGCTTCAATGATTAAAGTGAACAAAGAGGAGGAGATGAGACCCATTCAGATGATTATCTTCGAGGCTCCAGCTCACTGTTGTAACATTGAGGAAGAAGAAAAGGATGATAACCCTTGGTATCAGGATATATTACGATATGTGAGAGATCGTAAATATCCAGAACAGGCAACTGAAAATGATAAGCGAACTTTAAGGAGATTAGCCTGTGACTACGTTTTGGATGGGGACATCTTGTACAAAAGAAGAAAGGACCAAGTACTGTTGATATGTGTTAACGCCGTGGAAGCTAAGTTAATCTTGGAAGAAGTTCACGAGGGTGTTTGTGGGACGCACGCTAATAGTTTCATGATGGCTAGACAAATTGTGAGGTTTGGATATTATTACTTTGGAAGGGGATTGTATCAACTACGCCAAAAAATGCCATAAATGTCAGATTTATGGAGACAAGATTCATGTATCACCTTCACCTCTACACGTTATGACTTCTCCATGGCCTTTTTTCTATGTGGGGCATGGATGTCATTGGGCCAATATCACCAAAAGCTTCAAATGGGCATCACTTTATTTTTATGGCCATTGATTACTTCACGAAGTGGGTAGAGGCTGCTTCGTATGCAAATGTTACTAAGTCGGCTGTAAGTTATTTCTTGAAGAAAGAGATTATTTGTCGGTATGGGATGCCTGAAAGGATCATATCAGACAATGCACTGAACTTGAACAACAAAACGATAGTAGAAGTTTGCAGTCAATTCAGGATTAAGCATCATAACTCTTCGCCGTATCACCCAAAGATGAATGGGGCAATGGAAGTTGCTAACAAAACATCAAGAAGATAGTGGGAAAAATGACTGAAACCTATAGAGACTGGCATGAGAAGTTACCATTTGCACTCTTAGCTTACCGAACGTCTGTCAGAACCTCTACCAGGGTAACTCCTTTCTCGTTGGTTTATGGGATGGAAGCAGTGTTACCTATTGAAGTGGAAATACCGTCTCTTCGAGTCTTGTCAGAGATAAACTTGAATGAAGCTGAATGGATACAATTGCGATATGATTGTTGAACTTGATTGAGGAAAAGAGGCTAAAGGCCATTCGTCATGGTCAGATGTATCAGAAGCGAATGATGGGAGCTTACGACAAGAAAGTGAGACCAAGAGAATTCCACGAAGGGGATCTTGTGCTGAAAAAGATCATCCCTATTCAAAAGGACTTTAGAGGAAAATGGATGCCAAATTGGGAAGGGTCGTATTTCGTGAAGAAGGCCTTCTTTGGGGGTGCATTGATCTTAACGGAAATGGATGGGAAGAGTTTGCCCAATCCAGTGAATTCAGACTCAGTCAAAAAGTACTTTGTCTAAAGGAGAGAAGAATTCAGGGTGAAAACCCGCAAAGGGCGCTTTGAGTTTTCAAAAAAAAATGGAAAGGCCAACGTGAAAACCCGCAAAGGGCGACTTGTGACCAAAGGGGTTTTGAGTTGAAAACCTGAAATGGCAGCTCAAATTTTGAAGAGCACACAGTAATCTTGTTATATCTGATTCAACGAAGAGTGAAGCGCATTGCATATCGGGGCATCAACAAAGTACTTTGGATCTTTTAAACACATGTTGAATTCAATAAAGTCTTCATGAAGCTGGCATATAAATGCTCAAGCGGCGATATCTAGGGCATCTAACTTTTGTCCTGTTTGCTATCTTTAGATTCTTTTTCTTCTCAAAGATAGGCTTTCAGATTAATTTCCTTTGTATTTTTGACAAATTTATTCAAATCTAACTATTCTCAAGATTAAACTCATCTTCCATTATTCTTAAAGTATGTTGCATTAAAATAATGATAGATGAACTAAATAATTTTCACAAATGAAGTTTTGCTCATTACTCTGGAAATTTCTAGATAATACAAGAAACTAAAATAGAATAATTGTTCGAAGAATTCACGTAAGTGAGGTTTGAAAGAACTCGAGAAAATTCTTTCTTTAGTCCAAAATGATGATTGGAAAAATCAAACGATTCAATCCTAAAAGAAGATCATCTTACAAACATTTTTGGTAGGTCATAGCATTTGAACAATGGTATAAACCCATAGGCTAAGTAGGAATGATACTTCGAGAGAAATAAGGATAAACTTCGACGAAAGAATGAGTGGTGACGTCTGGAATAGGGGTCATATTCATAAACATTTTGCATTATAACATGTTTAATTAGGAGCATTTGACTCACTTCGATCATAGCATCCTAATCATTAGGCATGAACTCATACACATTATACAGGTTATGTCCTTCAAGGGACAATGAAGATTGATGCGCCTTAACCCCCTAAGCAGTAGGGTAACAGGCTAAAACATAGTAGATTTGGCTTTCATGTGTTTACGCTAAAGTAGATCTAAGATGATTTAACATCTCTATATTGTCAAAGAACAAATCGAAGAAACAGATTTGGCATCTCCATATTCGACGGAGAGCAGATCGAATACATAGCAGATCTAACCTTAGGATGTCTTCACATCGAAGTAGATCCAAGATGACTTGGCATCCTTGCGTTGACAAGGAGCAGATCAAAGACATAGCAGATCTTACCTTCATTGAAGCAGATCTAAGATGATTTGGCATCTCTGTATTAGACGGGGAGCAGATCGAAGACACAGCAGATCTGACCTTCATTGAAGCAGATCCAAGATGATTTGGCATCTCTGTATTAGACGAAGAGCAGATCGAAGACATAACAGATTGGACCTTCATTAAATCAGATCCAAGATTACAGATTTGGCATCTCTGTATTAGACGGGGAGCAAATCGAAGACATAGCAGATTTGGCTTTCACGTGTTTACGCTGAAGCAGATCTAAGATGATTTGGCATCTGTGTACTGTCAGAGAACAAATCGAAGAAACAGATTTGGCATCTCCATATTCGACAGAGAACAGATCGAAGACATAGCAGATCTGACCTTCATTGAAGCAGATCCAAGATGATTTGGCATCTCTGTATTAGACAGAGAGTGGATCGAAGACACAGCAGATCTGACCTTCATTGAAGTAGATCCAAGATGATTTGGCATCTCTGTATTAGACGGGGAGCAGATCGAAGACATAATAGATTGAACCTTCATTGAAACAGATCCAAGATGATTTGGCATCTCTGTATTAGACGGGGAGAAGTTCGAAGACGTAACAGATTGGACCTTCATTGAAGCAGATCCAAGATAATTTGGCATCTCTGTATTAGACGGGGAGCAGATCGAAGACATAGCAGATCTGACCTTCACGTGTTTACATCGAAGCATATCTAAGATTACAGATTTGGCATCTCTGTATTAGTCGGGGAGCAAATCAGAGATAACAGATTTGGCATCTCTGTATTAGACGGGAAGCAGATTGAAGAAGCAAATTTGGCATCTCTGTATTAGACGGAGAGCAAATTGAAGATAACAGATTTGGCGTCTCTGTATTAAATGGGCAGCAGATCAAAGATAGCAGATATCGCCTTCCTGAGTTGCAGTGAAGCAGATTGAAGCCGTCAAGAGGCCATTTAAAGAGGATCAAGGATCAAGAACTCAAGACTCGGCGAGCCCGGGCAAAATTGGTCCTTTTATAGTCTTTGCTCTATTCCTGTTACACAGCAATGAGCAAAGAGGGGCAGCTGTAGACACTCAATTTTGCCCGGGCCCAAAAATAAGTCCAAAAATAAAAATAATAAACCCAAAAAAAACAAAGTCCAAGTTCAGTCCAGAATTACAAATATAATTTGGCCCGATCGGAATGGCCCATTACTTGAAAAGATTTAAGGTCCATCTACAAGCTTGACACATATGGGAAAATAATCTTCAATGATATGCAATCTTAGATATGATACAATCTTAGATATGATTGCAATCTTAGATATGATATGCAATTTCAGAAGATATGATTTTATAATCTTATAGATTTAATTTGTAGATACCTTTTAATCTTAACCGTTGATGTAATTGATCTGTACCGTTGGATTTGAGGAGGTTCAACTATAAATAGAGGCCTCTCCCTTCATTGTAAACACACTGAAGTTTTGGGAAACAATAAAAAATTTTTGAGAGCTTTTACTCAAATTTCTCTCCCTCTTACGTTCTTATTTTCTACGGTTTGTTCTTATTTTATTCTTTGTTCATCTTCATTTTTCAACCCTTTTTATTTTGATTTAATCCATGTTTCCCAGATTTTTTTATATATTTTAATTTTTTAATAATTTTAGTATCATATCAAACTCTTTCATTTTTTAATAATTTTTTTTAGTATTACTCTTAGTAAATTATTTTTTAAATTTTACTCAAATCATTATTTTAAAAAAATATATTTCATTTAATTGTCATATTTTATCCAAAAGTTTTTCTAAAATGAGGCAATATTTTTCGTATTTAGGAAATCGAGAAATAGTGCCCTAACATGTTGGGTTGCGATTTCCCGTTTGTCTAAATGCCTAAAGTATCCTTCTAAATAGATTTTGTAAATCACGAGATGATTTTAGTTACGAGAGTTTAAGAATATCGGGTCCTATCATGCTGGATGTGATGTTTGTATTCTTTCGAAGCTAAAGAATCTCGATTTTTTCAACTTAAATAATTCCGGTTTTAAAAAAGGGATCCTATTTTTAAATCCTTTCAAATTTTTTACATTAAGACAGAAAACTATTCAATTTGGTACCAATTTTGGGCGTTGCGAGGGTGTTAATCCTTCCTGTACGTAACCGACTCCCGAACTTGTTTTCTTAATTTTCGTAGACCAAAACGTTTTATAAGGTGATCCAATCACACCTAAAAAGGTTGGTGGCGACTCCCATTTTCGTTTTTCAAAAGTTGATCCCCATTTTTCAAACATCCCTTTAAAAAATGGTTTCGACAGGGTGTAGGAAGGTGGTGTTAGTGGCTAGCAAGGGATCCAAGGTTTGAATCCTAGCTTAGTATTTTTAGGAGTTTAATTTTAGGCATTCTAGAAGGTTGGAAGTGGCGTAAAGATGGACTCCAAGGGGAGTGTTTAGTGGAGAAATTTGAGGAAAGGATCAAGGGGCTGTCAGGGAGAAAAATGAGGAGATGAGAAGTGAGGAGCAAGTGGAGCTGAATTGTGAACTTGGGCTGAGGAATTCGGCTATAAGGACTATAAATAGGTGCCGAGTGGGAGGTTGTCAGGCTAATGCCGAATTTGCCTTCACCTTGTCGCCAGAAACCCTCTTCCCTAAAAGCCAAAAACCCTCTGTTTCTCTTTTTTCTTCCTTATGTCGATTTCTATTCTTCCTCTACTTCATTGCTGACTTTTCTTTCTTTTTCCTTGGAGCCGAATAACCCTCTTTTTCCATACAAAATCGCAAAGGGGCCGATCACATCTTTGGCCGAACACCATTAGTGCAACTACTACTCCTTCTGCTTCGATCAAATCTAGTGTAAGTGTTTGTTCTCCCAATCGGTTTTGCTAAGAATCTATTACGCTGTTCTTCCCTCACTCTTTCTAATCAACTTTGGTAGGGAATTAGTATCGGATCTCAGGTTTTAGCTCTGTGCCGAATTGCTCATTAGGTGTTTTACGGTTTTGGTAAGTATTTCTCTCTTATTGTCTAGGGTTGGCTGAATGGTCTTAAGTTAGATAAATGGGTGAATTATGTTGGATGCGAGTCCCCTAGTATTTAGGTTTTAATAAGTAAGATTAATGCAGATCTAGGGAGTACGTGATCAAGGAAAAGCTATTAGGGATTGGTGTTCAAGGTAAGGTTAAGGTGACGTTTCGGTGTTTGGTAAAGATATGTATTAAAGATACGATTAATCTAAGGGTGATATCGATTGTAGGTTTGGGGCTAAGGAGATCGCAGCACGCTTGCTTACTAGGTGTCTACTTACACTGCACATACAAGTAGATCAGCAAAAGCCAAAATGCCGAAAAGCCAAAAGTTTGGCTACAGTAGTCTTGCGAGTGCGCAAACACTCGTAAGAGGGAGACTGATAGGTTGCCTGAGGCCCATAGGCGATTCCATAGACTTGGGTTGAGAATAGGCCAAATGGGTCAGAATGGGCTAAATGGGCCCGAGGGGTTGTTGGGCCCATATTAGGTAAAATTTGATAAGTGATGCTATATGATAGAAAATTTGTATGTGAGCATGAGTATAATGTGATTTGGGCCAGATGGGCCATATAAATGAGATTGGGCCTAATGCGCCATATGAATGTGAATTGGGCCTATGGGCCGTATGAACTTGAATTGGGCCAGATGGGCCGTATAAATGAGATTGGGACTAGTGGGCCACATGTATGTATGTAGGGGTTTTGGGCTTAGTATATGATGACTACATAAAACTTAATCAAATTTTTGAGACTGTGGACAAGTCATCGGGTTAAGGTGTGGCAACGGGTATATGCATGTCTAGGATTGGATCTAGGGAGAGCTCGGTACTTAAGCGGTCTTAATGACCCACCTCTTCCTCTCTGGAATCGTACATGGTGCATAGTATTCGTTCATCTTAGCTCACGGGATTTGTTAATGGGCCAAGGTAAGTGAAAACTGTAATATGGGAAAAATTACCGAAATGCCCCTAACAGCGAAAATGACCAAAATACCCCTATGTGTTGAATGTAAGTTTTATGAATGTGACATGCATATATGTTGCATACATATGATATCCTGCTTAGGTTGCATATGGGATGGGAAATATGGAACGGAGGAAGTATATGAGGATCGTATGGTTGCTTGACAATCGTGGATCCACCAACGGCTTTTAAGCCCAATATGTGAATAAAGGTAGTTCCACAATCGGGCTACCATGGATGTGTATCGGTTGGCCGGGTCGATATTTATATCCCCACATGATGTGTCGGGGGACGGAGCTAGAGTGTAGTGGATGGATTATTGGGATGGGATCACATTGCATTGCATTGCATGTTTGATGTATGGTGTTTATTGAATGCTTGTTACTCGTTGAGGGTTGTACACACTGAGTTTGCGAAAACTCACCCCCTCTTTTATTTTATTTTCAGGTGATGCTCAATAGAAGGTTCGATGTTTGGAGGGACTCTGAGTGGCCAGCTAGCAAGACAACATGGACTTGTGTTTTGTTTTTTTTTTAAGTATACGAGATTCTATTTTATTAAGTACTTTTCAGTCTAGATTGTAATAAGGCTTCCTTTCTATTATTAGTGGGTTATTATTTTTATGCGATGTAATTATGAGAGGTTAAGCATGGTTTCTTAAATTATAGCATGTTATTCTACGTTTCTGCAACTAATTTTTTTTAATAATTAGTTTTCTTAAATCAAAGGTTTTAAACAAAGCTTTCGCAACTGAAAAGAGAGTTTTCATAAGTTTACTAAAGTCTCATATCTTGAGGAAGGGTTTTCAATGAAAATAAGGTTTTCGCTAAAAAACTTTAATGTGACGCGCCAGATTTGGCCATAGCGTCCGGGCAGGGTTTGGGGTGTTACACTTATCTTATGATGGATCAATTTTGGCTGAGTTGAAAGCTAGACCGGTATTTCTTCAACAAATTTGTAAAGATCAGAAAGGTGATAATGAGTTGCAAGCTAAAAGAGTTCAGTGCCAATCGAATAGTGATTCAGAATATTAGATTAGTTCCGATGACTGTTTGAGGTTTCAAGGTAGGATTTGTGTATCAAGAGATACTGATTTGATTCAAAAAATTCTTCATGAGGCACATAATGGTTTCTATCTGTTCATCCTGGAAGTACCAAGATGTGTAATGATCTAAAGAAATTATTTTGGTGGCCAGGCATGAAATGAGACATTTCAGAGATTGTAACAAGATGTTTGATTTGTCAACAAATGAAAATCAAACATCAAGTGCCTTCGGGTTTACTTCAGCCTGTGACTATACCCGAGTGGAAATGGGATAGAGTTATGATGGATTTTGTATCAGGGTTACCACTGACTCCGAATAAGAAAGATGTTGTTTAGGTCTTTGTTGATAGATTGACAAAATCAGCTTATTTCATTCTGGTAAATACCGATTATTCACTTAATAAACTAGCTGAATTGTACATTGCTAAGATTTTTAGATTGCATAGGGTGCCTACTTTTATTATTTTGGATAGAGATTCAAGGTTTATGTCGTAATTTTGGAAGAAATTGCAAGAAGCGTGGGTACGAAGTTGAGTTTTAGTACCGCATTCCATCCGCAAACAGATGGTCAATCTGAGAGAGTGATTCAAATTCTTGATGATATGCTTCTCTGTTGTGTTTTAGAGTTCGAAGGTAGTTGGGAGAAATATCTACCGTTGGTCGAAATTGCTTATAACAACAATTTTCAATAGAGTATAAAGATGGCACCATATGAAGCAATGTATGGTCGCAAGTGTCAAACTTTGCTATGCTGGACCGAGCTTAGTGAGAAACAGATTCATCGGGTTGATTTGGTCAGAGAAACCAAACAGAAAGTGAAAGTAACTTGTGATTGTTTGAAAGCAGCTTCGAATCAATAGAAATCGTACGCTGATTTGAAATGGAAGGATATCGAATTTCAAGTTGGTGATAAGGCATTTTTGAAAGTGTCTTTGTGGAAGAAAATTTTTAGATTTGGTCGCAAAAGCAAGTTGTGTCCGATGAGATTATTGAAAGAATTATCGACTAGCTTTGTCGTCGAATTTAGAAAGGATTCACAATGTATTTCATGTGTCAATGTTGCAACGATATCGATCAGATCCATCGTATGTAATCTCACCGTCAGATATTCAGATTCGACCCGATATGACATACGGTGAAGAACCGATCAAAGTGTTAGCTCGAGAGGTTAAACAGTTGAGGAATAAAAGCATAGCTCTAGTGAAAGTTTTATGGCAACGACATGGGGTCGAAGAGGCTACGTGAAAACCTGAGGAAGTTATGAGAAAACAATACTCAAACCTCTTTTCTGGTAAGATTTTTTGGGACAAAAATCCCTAAGGGGGGAGAGTTGTAACAGCCAGTTTTTGGGTCAAATCGGAACAGTGGTATTGGGACCACAAATTCGAAGTAGAAATATTTATTTTATTATTTCTGTAAGGTGTACAGCATGATAGAATAACTATATGAATATTTCGTTAAGAAATTTTATCGATTGAGTGCTCAATTTGACTAGAAGGACTCAATTGCAATAGGTGCAAAATTTGAGTTCTATAAGTTAGAGGTGTCCAATTATTATGAACTTTTAATTAGAGGTCCTTAAATGGCAATTAGACCATTATACCGTAGGATGAACAAAAATGGACAAGGTTAGTTGAAATTTCAAAATTATGCATTAAAAGTATTTTAGTAATTTAGCTAATAAGGACAAAATTAACTAAATAAAAGATGTCCATCTTCTCAATTTCATCCCCCTATAGCCAAAATTCACAAGGAAGACATAGCTAGGGTTTTGGCTAAGCTTTCAAGCTCGATTGTAAGTCCGCTCTTGTCCTATTTTTCATGATTTATATATTTTTGAGATCGTTGTAACTTGATTTAGCTATTTCAAGGACTAATTTGAAAGAAAGTTAAAGTCTAAAATTTTACCCATGTGGAATATGTTTGTATTTTGATGTTTGATGGTATAAAATACATGTTTGTTGTTATTTAAACAACGTTTGTAAAGTGATTTTCGATAAAAATGTTAAATAGGGACTTTTTTTGTAAAAGTCTATAAAATGTGTAGAAAAGTGTGAATAAATGAAAAATGTGGGCTGTTATGAGTACAAAAAATATTCGGCTAGGTTTGAGTTGTGATGAAATTGAAAGAAATTCATTTTACGAGCCTAGTGACTAAATTGTAAAATGTTGAAAAGTTACAAGCAAAAATGTAATTTTTGCCATAATGTGTTTTTGGACTACATTGAATAATGTGATGATTAAATAAGTTAAATGTCATATTATAGATCAAGAAAAACAAAGTTCAGGTGTAGATCGGGGGAAAAACAAAATAATCGACGAATAGATTCTTTTGTCGTTTTTAGAATCGAGGTAAGTTCGTATGTTAAATAAGTTTTATTATAATTGTATTTTAAATGCTTTAATACTTCATGAATTGTGTAAATGACTTTAGGACACGTTAGACGATGTTTCGACAAGCGAGAAATCCCAATCGAACCTTAAGAATAGATTAGGATACAAGTGACATGTCACTAGTGTTCTATGTTATGTAATTCGGGTGCTGGTCCTATACGTCCTACCAGTGGCTGAGTATACCGGCAAATGTTACGGTTACTTGACAACTTGTGTGAGCAGCACAAGTTAGCTACGTCTTGACTGACAGCTTGTGTGAGCAGGCCCGCTAATGGCTCTAGAGCGTGCATATATGTATTATGAGATAGAGGTATCAATGGCTACATATGTGGCACCTTGTGTGCAAGGTTTTCTCGAGTATCCAATATTTTTATTCCAAGTGGTTCATTGGGTACGAAAAAGATGAGAATAAGTATGAAATTATTACGAGATGGTACAGGTATGTACTCAAAGCTTGTGATTAATAATTCGTGAAATGACAATTTCAAGGTAAGTTTGTGATGGAAGTGAGTTATGATCATGAGATTATGGTAAAATGCATTATCTTATATTATGTTACTTGAATGTTAAATGTATGGTAATATTAGCTTATTTCTTCGTACAAGCTTACAAGGTATATAGCTTACTCCGTCTTACTTTTCATGTTTTATAGTGTCACCAAGCTAGCTCGGATTGGAGATCGTTGGAGATCACATCACACTATCAAACTATCATTTTGGGTATCGATGATCTTAAACATTTTGAGTATATGGAATGTATAGGGACTTGGGCATTTTGGTATATGTTCCATCATGATTTTATCCTAATGTATTGACTTGTAATTGTCAAAGGCTTGGTTAGGTATTTGGCCATGTAAATTGGCCCATTTTGATTAAATTAGTTTTAAGCTTACGTATATTCGTACATGTGCAAATATCTCCTTTATGATATGGTTTATAAATTATTGGTAAATGGTTGAGTGCGACTTAATGGTTTTGTTGTTGATGGGTTGAGATTGGCTCATTGGTATGCTAGGAAATCTAAAAAGAATTATGCATGATAAAAGTATTTGTGTTGCTACTTGTGGATGTGAAATTGGTATAATTTGGCTTGGTAGAATTTGATGTTGTAAGTATGTTATGTGTGACAATGAAATGATATGTTCTAACCTTGATTATGGATGTTTTGGTTGCCTAAATATGTCATGATTTATGCCATTAAGATTGAGGGTGTGTATGTGCAAATGAGGGTGAAAAATGGCTCGATAAATAGCCTTTATTTTGCCCACAAGGGTAGACACACGGGCGTGTGTCTAGATCATGTGAGACACACGGTCTGCCCCATGTGCATGTGTTCTGATTGTGTGTCCCCTGCACCTTAATTTTGAGAAACAGAATGCTCAGAATTGAGCACACGGGCATATGTCTCAGCCGTGTGAGGGTCACAACCTCAAAGACCAGCGTGTGTCCTAGCCGTGTGAAGTCTGCACCTATTTTATGAAAATTAAATGAACTACACGGCCTAGCACACGGGCGTGTGTCTTGGCCGTGTGACCTCAATTTGTTCATGCTTTGTAAAATGGTGAAACCTGGGCATTATGTTTGGAAATTTCAAGGTGCAGGGGACACACAGCCAGACCACATGCCAATGTGCCAGACTGTGTGTCACACACGGCTTAGACACACACCCATGTCTCTGCCTGTGTGGATGAAAATAGGCTATATTAAGGCCATTTTTCTCACCCTTTTTAATATCAAGCTGCACACAACATAGAAATACACTAATATTTCCTAACCAAGCAACCAATTCAAGCCAAAATCATGTATTAAACATAATATGTCATTGCAAAACTCATTTACATAAACTTACTAAACTAACTCCATTCATTAATTTACTAATATCTACTACTCACTTCTTGAAAACAAACACACACATAGATATATATGCATCATTCACATTCATAATTCAAGTTTAACTCTTTTTTATTCAACCCAATACATGCCATATAAACTATAGGATTGTATTACAAAATCTATCGGAGAAATCTAGATAGTTGTCCTGATGTGTTGATCTGATCCTCCAATCTCAGGTTAATCTACAAGAGACATTAATAACACGAGTAAGCTTAATGAAGCTTAGTAAGTTCATTGGTTTTAAAGTTAAATCTTATCGAACATACTATAACAAATTCATAAATATGCAATTCACTATCACTTCTTGCCAATCACAATTTCAAATGATGAAATTCACTTGATTGAGCTCAATATCAATAACTACTTAAATTCTATCACTTTAATCCGTATGACACTTACTAATCTTTGTCAAATTAGAGAACGTCTTACAGAAATGAGTACATCATTTACTTGATGTCATAGTCCAACTATGGTCTTACATGTATATTACCATGGCCCTCCCTTGGTCTTACACTCATAATGCCATAGCCCAGCTATGGTCTTACACTTATACACATACTACCATGGTCCAACCATGGTCTTACGTTCACGGTGCCATAACCCAGTTATGGTCTTTTCACTGAAATGCCAAAGCCCAGCTATGGTCTTACATTAAAGTATTTCCATGGTCCAACCATGGTCTTATCCGTCAATTCATCTTATGTTATAGAACGATCGTACTCAATCCAGCGTTCTACTTAATTTGAACATTCAATTCGATTTTCATATTATTACAATAATCATAAATCAATAAGAAATATATGAAACAATACATTATATCATTCCTAAATCAACAATTTATCATGAAAGTTCAACCATATGAACTTACCTGGAGTAGTTTGTAGAGGTTGTGGAAATTCAGGGACTAATCTGTTAATTTCTCTTTTCTGTGTTTATCTTTGAATTCTTGATCTATAATGTAAAATTATTTATTCATTAGCATCTAATCCAATTCTAATTCACTTCACAATTTATGCCCTTCAATTTTTAAAATTACACATGTACCCAACTTTTATAATTTTACAATTTAATCCCTGATCAATTAACCCATCAATGAAGCTAATTTGTCTCAATTAACACTTTACTAAAGTATTATAGGCTATTTCACAGCCTTTGACATTCAGAATTTCAACATCAAACCCTAATTCATAACCTTTTCACAATTTAGTCCTAAAAATCAGTTTCTACTAAAATCATTTGATAAAATCATCATATAATAAAATTAAACTTTCAAACCATGTTAATTCATCATAAATATCCAGCACTCATCTATGGTGACTTTCAAATTACCCATAGAATCAAAAACTAATAAATTAAATAGTTGAAACTAATTGCAAAAGTCTTAAAAACACAAAAATTTCAAGAAAAGAGCAAGAATTAAACTTACATGAAACTAAAATATGAAAACCAGCATCTTAAGGGTTCTTCAATGGTGTTTTAGCTAAAGAAAAATGAAGAAACATCTAGAGATTCAATTTAGTCCAACTGTAACTATTAAATTTTGTTTCTTTTCAAATTTTGCCCCTTGTTCACACTAGCTTCGGTGTTTTCTTATGCACACTTGCCGTCCAACCAATCCCATGGGTGTCTAATTACCTTTTTGGTCCTCTCTTAATTATTATTTGAACTATTAAATCCCTATTTCTCTAATTAACAAGTTTTGGATCTTTTTCAATTTAGTCCTTTTTAATTAATGAACTATTAAAACGCTAAAATTTTCTAACGAAATTTTAATACTAACTTAATGACACTCCGTAAATATTTATAAAAAATATTTATAGCTCAATTTATAAAATCAAGGTCTCGATTGCTTGTTTTTAACCCAATTTACCTAATGAATTCTTTTAAATCACAAAATTGTAACACCCCAAACCCGGCCCAAACGTTACGACCGAATCTGGCGTGTCACATTGAAGCGTTACTAGAAAAGTCATATTTTATCTAAAGTCTTTCTTAGTATTTAAAGTATATCTTCGTTAAAGATTAAAGTAAATGGAAGCTGTGCACCAGGTAGGAAGCTAGAAAAGAGGAGGTGAGTCTATTGGATTGCTTAAGTACCAAGCTCTTCATGGATCCAATCCTAGACATGCACACATCCATTGCCACACTTAAAGCATATTACTTGTCCACGAACAACAAATTAAGTTTAAGTCCATTTAAAATATTTATTTCCTTTGAAAACATTTACGTTGCGGAAGCTTTGCTCGGTAATCGTGATATTTTGAAAATAAGTAACTTTTATAAAACGCGCCCTAGAGCTAACCAATTTAATAACCCAAAATATTAAAAATAATAAAAAGAGCGGCCTTATTACAACTTAAACCAGAATAAAAATAATCAAAATAATAAATGCGAAACTTATTTTAAAGAAAACAGAAACTTAATCTTCGTGGCCACTCTAAATCCCGCCCAGCTCCAAGTCCACCAACTAAGGCTCACCTGCAAGGATGGAAGAGAAAGGGGGTGAGTTTGGAAAACTCAGTGTGTAAAGTATCCCAACCAGAGCCCAAATCAGTTCAAGCTTTACTAGGCCTAAGCCCTATTCAGAAATCAGTGTTAACTGGGCCTTAGCCCATATCAATATTAATCTGGGACATAGCCCCTTATAGTGTCAGAGTATATTGGGCCTAACCCATATCAGTATCAATCTGGGCCGTAGCCCTATTACAAGTCGAGATATATTGGGCCTTGCCCATATTAACATAGTTGGGCCTACTTCACTACAGTTGGCCCATAACAAAACAGTCTCATATGATTAATGCATGATAACCCCATCCAACCCTGCACTTGCCTCCGTCTATCCCTACACTTCCTGTAGGGAATAAACCACCCACGCCATCCCTACACTTACAGTGTTAGCACCGGTTGCGGCACTAACTATAATCTGCAGCAAAGCTGCTTATATCAGAATATGTGGCACAGCCACCAGAACGGGTTCTTCCTCCATAACATAACCAGATCCCACGCAACAGATATATATGTCATGGCATACAACAAACAGAATTAGAATATCATGCATTTCAGTCAAAATTAACCCTAGGGGTATAACGATCATTTTGCACCTAGGGGTAAAACGGTAATTTTCATACTTAGGGGTGTTTTAGTAAAATTCACTATTTTAGGGTTTACACACATATTATAACCATTAACGCATTAACAGAAACAATTACTGAGCGTTTTTACCGAATTGGGCCCATTGGCCCACTATCCCATTTTCGGCCCATTAAGCCCAAATATACCGAAGTGCACGAAATTGCGCACTCTACAATCTTACCACTTGGTATTACGAAAATTAACAAACAAACCACCTCACAAGCGCTCGCACGCTCGCAAGTTCACAAATGTCGGCTTTTCGGCATTTCGACTTTTAGGCTTTTGTCGATCTAGTCTATGAGTGGGTGTCGTTTACACACCTGTTTGCGACGAAACGCTAACGAGTTCCAGACACGAACTGCCTACAATCAATTACTAATACGTTAACTATGAATCCATAGCAACTTATCTGCAAAACTCCTTACTAAAAATCGACCATTAACACTTTAGGCACTAGTGTTCTTACCTTTGCCGAAAAAATGGACTAGATCTAATTCTAGTCGTTCCAAATATCCAAGCCCTCAATTAGTAGCCTTTAATCCACGCTATAGGAAAAGAGTGCCTTTCGGCATAGTAATTCTTTTTAAATTCCAATTCCATAATTTGCTCCTTGATTTGGCCAAATTCGAAGTTTGAATTTCATTCAAACTCCCAACCGATCAGCAGCCTTATCCACCTGCTTGCATCGCTTCATCATGCTGCCAAGAGTCCTGGTCAGACCCCAATTCCTTCCCCACGCATTCCAAATATCCAAGCCCTCAATTAGTAGCCTTTAATCCACGCTATAGGAAAAGAGTGCCTTTCGGCATAGTAATTCTTTTTAAATTCCAATTCCATAATTTGCTCCTTGATTTGGCCAAATTCGAAGTTTGAATTTCATTCAAACTCCCAACCGATCAGCAGCCTTATCCACCTGCTTGCATCGCTTCATCATGCTGCCAAGAGTCCTGGTCAGACCCCAATTCCTTCCCCACGCATGCAGCAAAAATCAAAACCTTGCGTGCACGAGCTGCAGCTCGAACCCCAGACCTCCGTCTGCCTTGCGAACACGCCCGTGCTACGGCCACTGCACCTTGCTTCCTTCCTTAATAATATATGGTCACAATTAATTATAAACCTTACCTACTTCAGTTCTGGCCCACTTTAAAAATTAAACAGAATTCACCAGCGTACGGACTCAAACCTACGCCCTCTTCATATGCCCAGCACGCTGCTGCCACTGAGCCACAGGCGCTTCTTGTGACATAGCTCAGTCACAATTATTCTTAAACCTTACTTTAGTGCGATCTGGCTTCTTAAAATAAAAAAAAAGCCTTAGATGTGCCAACCCTCGAACCTAGGCACTATACCACACTCCCAACGCCTCTGCCACTGGGTCGAGCTTCCCTTTTGTGTTACCTTTTAACCCCAACTTTATATAACACTTCCCTACGTCGTTCCCTGATATAAAGAAAAATAGAACTTTTTTGCACATGTTAAGAGTCGAACCCCAACTCTCCTTCCCACTACCTAGCATGCTTAGCCACTAGGCCAGGTGCTCCTTTATGCTAAAACTTAGCACAAATTGTTAATAAGGCCTACTGCCCAGATTCCCTAAGGTAGCATAAAATTAAAACTTTTCTAGAGTCTTAAACACCAAAACAACAATACTTTTATAAATATATATATATATATTTTTCCCTATCTAATAATAATAATTATAATAATAATTTTATAAATATATCTAATAATAAAAATTTCAAATATTAATAATACAGTAAATAATAAAAATTTTCATAAAAATTTTTTAAACACACATGCAGTAATATTTTTCTAATAATAATAATTTTATCTCATAATACTAATTAAAATTTCGTAAAAATTTAAAATATCCGTAATAATAAATATAGTAAAAATTTTCTAGTAGTAATTCAAAAATTTTTTCTTAAACGGTAATATTTAAAACTTCCTAATTATTCAGGTTTCCTTCTATCCGAATCCCAGACTCAAAGCCCAACTCTTCTAGGCCCCAAAAATCGGGGTGTTACAAAAATTCACTAGTTTAATAATATTACTAAAATCACACTTGACTCATAAATATCAATTTATTAAATTTTCAAACTTACTCGTCGGATTTAGTGATCTCGAATTACTTTTTCCAACACCACTGAAAATTAGGCTATTACATGCAGAAGGTTACAACTAGCGAGTATGAGCTACATTGATCCAAAGGTCGCAACTATGAGAGATTCAAAAATTTGTTGTGCCTCATATATGCACTACTACACAGATGATGCAAGAGAATAAAAAAACTTGATGTGAAAATTACCGTACCCCAACGTGCGTGCGACAAGGCTATGAATCAACACAAATACAAACAATAATCTAGCGATGTACTACAAGTGTGATAGGTCAGTTGTAATATTTATAGTGTTACAATGGAACACCTCTAGTTTTCCAAGGATAGAACTCGAAAGAGTTCGAAGACAAAGAAATAAATGTGAAACAAGCATGCAAATAGGAAGTCTAGCTAACTACTCACTAAATATCATATTACAACAAATCATAATTAAAGGGGTAATTGCACTAATTAAATATCTAGCACTAAGGAAATACTAAATTGTAAAATAGTAAAAACTACGCAACTAAACAATTCAATGAGTACAAGTGGTTGGGTGACTTCCATGTTGCTGATTACCTTTTGGATTAGGGATCTAAAAGGCTTAAACTTTTAGTTTGTTCAATTTTACCTCTTGATCACCATTTTACCAAATCAAACGATTTAGTTCGATTTACCTCTCGACCTTACCGAAATAACTTGAGACAACCAAATTGGTTCTCGATAGGTACTCCTCTTGGTCTTGCATACCTAAATATTCACCTAGATACGTCAATTCTAAGTTATGAAGTTTATTAGATCTAGTTCAATTTTTACAATTTAGTCTCTACACCGAAAACTAACCAAGCAACATTTCCATCAATCAACCACCATAGATCTAATCACCCAACATCATTCTCATGCAAATAATGATCAAACACGTGTTCAAATAGCTTATTAAAATAAACGCAAGAGTAAGGTTAGAGAAAGCTTAGGAATTTCATAGATGTTTACTTGAAGAAGAAGATGACAACAAAAATGAAGTTCAGATTTTTATGCTTTCTAAAGTAAATAAACTAAAATATATTGAAAGCTTTCAAATAATGTCAAATACAAAGTAAGTTGAAGACTAGATTGCAAAGAAGATGAAAATGCTACAGTAAAAACTAACAACCAAGTTAACTAAGCTCAGAAAAGCTGAGCTAAAGCTAACAATGGAGAAGAAGACAATTACTTAAACTAAAAAGATGAAAGATAAAGTTGGCTCTTCTAGTTTTCAGCCAAAAGTGGCTTTTATCAACTGAGTTCAATTCCAAAAATCTTGACAAAAATGTTGGACAAAAGGCTACCCTATAGCAATTTTCACTCCATCAGGCATCAGTGTCGTGACACCCAGACTTCGATGTTGCGATGTCACTGTTGGTGACCACAATTTCTTCACTTCAACACCTTCAGGGATATCATGACCTTGGAGGCTTGTTGTTGCGACATCATACCCTCGATGTCATAACTTTCTCAAAAGTCAACTCCAAGTTGATTTCTCATTTAAATTTTGAACCCTCGATGTAGAAGGACTCTGTAACACCCTTACCCTATCTCTGTTACTGGATTGAGGTTATAGAGTGTTACCAATCTAAATAGAACAATTCACATCATTTCTAAAATAGTTAAACAATTAATTTATAAACATATAACAAACAATATATATTCATAGCATGAATACAACTATGGGCCTTAAATCGGGCTTACGGGGTCCTAAAAATAGTTTATTAACAATTCAAGATTAAATTGAAACAAAATAGAAAATTTCAAAAAAATTGAAAAATTGAAAAGTAGGGTCACATGGCCGTATGGCCAGGCCATCTGACATAGCTTAGACCATGTGAGCATTTGAAATAAAGACATGGTCATGACCCAGCCTGTGAGTCTGACCGTGTAACTCACTGACTTGGCACATACGACCATGACGCAGGTCGTGTGCTAGCTAGTGTAATCCACTAAATTGAAACACACGACTATGTTTCAAACCATGTCTCAAACCGTGTGAAACCTACACCTAAAAAAATAAAGCACACACGCCCGTGTGGGTGACTGTGTGTGACTCACGGCTATGTGACAGCCCATGTCCGAGGCCGTGTACTCACCATTTAACCCGTAATTCAAGTTAATTCAATACCAAATCTTGCCCAACAATGTACACCAATAACACATACATTCCTATGATCAAAACACTCTTAATACATTCTTAAACATGTCAAAACAATCAACCTAAAGCTTCTAACCAATGTACCATTCATAGGCACCTCATTTCATAACTAAACATTCAAATAACCTAACAAGACTTTGTCTAATACCAATTTCCAATTTACGCTCCCAAAACTAACTAATAACCAAATAAACATTAGGATTTTCATTCATACATTAGATTTCGTATTCCAACATTACAAAACAGACTTAAAAGAAGCTAACAAATCTTCTTAACTATCCATTACCGTTAACATTAATAACTTACAAAAAAAACCTTCATACACATGACACAACCCAAAAAAAGATGCAAAAGATACCAAAAATGACTAGATAGTGTGACCTTTATGGTTGATCCTTCCAAATGGTCAGCAACGATTATCTACAAAACAACATAAGAAACACCATAAGCTTACACAGCCTACAAATGACACAGTATAAATTTTATCTTAAACTAATTAAACTTAGTTTATGCAATAGCTCAACACTCCATTTTTAGAGGCATCAGTGATGTAATACCAAGGTACTAAAATGCATTTAGAGCACTCATGTGCATTCAAGGGTACTGTAACACCCTAAACCCGGCCTAGACGCTACGGTCGAATCTGGTGTGTTGCATCAAAGCGTCGTTCAAAAATCAAGTTGTCGGTAAAAGTTCATTTCTAAAAGTAAAACCTTTTGTACGGGGTTAGCAAATCATCTCGTCACAAATGTTTGCTCAAAATATTTGCCTTTGGGATATTAATTCAACTTAAATCATAGAAGCTCTCCTAAAAACTTTGTTATTTAAAGCTCGTGTTTTTTAGAAAATCATGAATAGTTTGAAAACTTGAGTTTTCCTAAACTAGCAGTTTAATATAAGAAATCAAAAGCCCATTAAAAGTTAAAAACCCCCAAATGGCCTTATTACATAACTCAAACCCAAATATGAAAGCTTAAATAAATTGAGTTATTAACAACCAATCTGCGGACGTGTGGCCACCACTGAGTCCCTCACGGCTCCAAATCGTCTAAGGCTGTAGATTACCTGCACAGTTAAAAGAAGGGTTAGTTTACGAAAACTCAGAGTGTAATCCCCTATCAGTTAACAGTAACAGTGCATATAGTAATGGTTTGGGCCTGAGCCCTATTCATTAACAGTACAGTCTAGGCCTAAGCCGTATGCAGTAACAATGTAGGCCTATGCCCAAAATAGTATAATCACAATACAGGTATGCAACCCAACCCAATCCATCATGCTGACCACCTGTTCCAACCAACTCACCATGTGGGGATTAAATTAACCCACCCAGCCAACTCACCAATATCGCAGTGTAGCTACTAATAGTAACGCAGCAAAACTGCTAATAGTAACGCAGCAAAGCTGCTAATAGCGGTAAACTTGGCGTAGCCACTAATATCAGAATACGTGGCAAAGCCACCAGAGCAATACTTCCTCCAAATCAGAATCCCAACCCCAATGCAGTATGTCATGTCATAATATTTCATGTATGCAAGGTTTCATACTCAGATACGGTCATGCATATATCATACACTCATCAATTAACCTACCTCTACGGTATAACAGTCATTTTCACCCATTAGGGGTAAAATAGTAATTTTTACCCCTCAAGGGTATTTTTGTCATTTTACCCTCTGAGGTCTCGGTAAAGGTAATCAACCTCTCGGAAGGTCCACAGTCACGTCGAGTGACTTAAGTAACCTACACAGACCTAACGGTGTAAATGGGCCTAAGACCCATTATTCGACCCAAGTGGGCCTACACGCTCGTGTGGCCAACTTAGCCCAAATTTAGTTATGGCTATGTGACCTACATAGCCCAGTCCAATATTTATCGCTTACTGTGGATTTAATCTGTGTAGGGTCTACGAGCACATTGGGCCGACATGGCCCATTTTGGCCCAACGAAGCCCTTAACGGCCTATGCCATGCACATGACATGACACACCCAACTACTTCCCACCTATCAGTTAGATTTGACAAGCGGGCCCACGAGACCCATCGGGCCTATTCGGCCCATCAAGGCCCAGAATAGCCCAATACACGATAACGCTCGTGGCGGCCTCTACAATCTATCGCCCATGGTTTGTTGGCTCGGCTTACCCCACGAGCGGTTGCACGCTCATGAGGCCTCAAGTACCTAAGTTTTGGCTTTTCGGCTTTTATCGATTTCCAACAAAGAAGGGCGTGAAATCACACCTATTTATGAGAAAGCGCCGAAGTCCACGATCACCAACTTTGGCAGATCCTACATTGAGTCTTAATCACTTCCCCCCTCACCAACTCATCTAGTTCGCTCTATTTAAAGCCAACTTCTCACCAATGCTCATGTTAGCTTCCCGATGTGGGATTACTTTCAACCATTAGGAAAATTCCTTATTTTTATTTTTTTATGACCACTTCACCATAGAGTTCTAGTCCAACTCCACCTCCTACACAGCTCAAACAGGAAAAAAATATTCCATTGCGTATCCCAGAACTTGAACCTCAGACCTCACAGTTACACAACACGCCACCTTGCCACTCCACCACAGGCTCTTTTTGTGTCACAAAACATCCTCAATTATTTATAAGGTCTATAGGCCAAAGTTCAGGTTCCTTTAAAAGAAAAACCAAAATAAATTGCAAGATAGAAGACTTGAACCCAAGCTTCCTTACAACCTTAATGACTCCACAACCACTAGATTACATGCTTCCTTGTGTCATCAGCTAAAGGTGATAGGCCCACATGCTTCCTTGTAACCTCACAGTTACAGAGAAAACCGTAGCTCCTCGCAGCTGGTCAAACTGATCATCTGTCCTCTATAAAGAGTACTTATTCTTGATAGTCAGCTTGTTCAATCGACGATAATCAATACACATGCGCATGGATCCATCCTTCTTCTTCACAAACAACACCAGGGCTCCCCACGGAGACACACTCGGTCGAATGAATTCTCGATCCAATAGCACTTAGATTTGAGCCTTTAGCTCCACCAGCTCTTTCCGTGCCATCTTATAAGGGGCAATGAACACCGGACCTGTTCCAGGTAGGAGTTCAATACCGAATTCAACCTCACGATCTAGAGGCAATCCTTGAAGCTCTTTAAGAAAAACATCCAAAAACTCTTTAACAGTTCTGACATCTCTCACAGAAGGACCTTTAGAATTAGAAATACTAACATGTGCTAGGAACGCTTTGCAACCTTTGCGAACCAGCTTCTCGGCCCTTAACGTAGAAATCACATTAGACAAATAATCTCTTCGCTCCCCTATCACCGTCACCTCCTCATCCTCCGTAGACTTCAACACCATACGCTTAGCAACACAATCCAATTTTGCATGGTGTTTCACTAGCCAATCCATGCCTAATATAATATCAAATTCCCCAAACGGCAGTTCCATAAAATCTGCCGAAAAGACCACCCCTTGGACTTCTAAGGGCACATCTCTGAACAACTTACTCACCCCAACCGATTGTCTCAGTAGACTCAACACAGTCATTTCACTAACTGTATTTTCAGACTGAATACCCAACGTCTCAGACACAGTGCACGCAACATACAAGTGTGTAAACCCAATATCAATTAAAACAGTGTATGGTAAATTATAAATCAGGAACATACCAGTTATGACGTCAGGGTCATCCCCATCCTCTCGGCAACAAGTAGCACAGACCAAGGCTAGCTGTCTCGCCTCAGTGTTCCCAGCACCTCTGCCAGGTGCTTCACGACCTCCACCAAACTTGTTTCCACCTCTGGCTTGACCTTGGCCTCTCGGTGGCTGCTGACCACCTCTCACAGGCTGAACACAGCCCTGTCCTACAGCTTGCATCTGAGTAAACCCCTGAGTACAGTTCTTAACCTGATGATTCATAGACCCACATCTAAAGCATGTCCCAATTTGTTTCCAACACTCACTCCGGTGAGCTTTCCCACAATCAGCACAAGGTTGTGGTCTTGCAACAATACCAGGAACGGATCGAATTGGCCCATCAAAATCTGGCCCTCTTTACAGGCCTTCCTAAAGAACCCAAGGGTCGAAAATCCCTTTTATTTCTGCCCCTATCTTTCTCGCTGTTCTGGCACTCAGAGCACTTCACATCCTCAGCAATTTTTACTTTTTCCACAAGTTCAACAAATTCCCACTCCCTCTGCGGGGCTATCAGTACACGTAACTCATCTCGGAGGCCATCCTCAAACCACACACAGCGTTCATATTCAGTTGCAACTATCCCGCGTGTATACCGACTCAACCGCAAAAACTCTACCTCGTACTCCGCCACGATTTTATTCCCCTGAGTCAAATTTAGAAATTCCTTCTTTCGAGCATCTACATAACTTGCGCCCACATACTTCCCTGAAAAGGCTGCTTTGAAGAAATCCCAAGTCAAACGGTCAACATGCGCATCTTCTCTCACAGTGAACCACCACTAGTAGGCCTTATCACGTTGTAAAGATACTACCCTTTAAATTTTTTCTCTGAAGTATAGTCAAGGTCATCCATTACTCGCTTGGTAGCCTCTAACCAATATTCTGCCACATTCAGAGCTACGCCTGAAACACCCCTGAAGATTTTCGCTCCATTAGATTGGAGTTGCTCCGAAATTGACCCCCAGCCTATAGATTCAGTACTTTCTCCAGCAGCCCTTTTAAGAACTCGTAGCATTGCTTGAGATAAAGCATCATCCCTAGCTGCTCGGTCATGAGACCCTGACTCAGTTGCTGGCGAGGTTGGTGCCTCCCTAGCCGGCATGTGGCCCGATGCTGAAGACCCAGCTCTAGCACTTCCTCAGCCTCTACCACGGCCTCATGTACCCCTTCCGCGAGTACCTCTTGTACTCATTCCGATAGCGAATTTTCTATTTTAAAGTCTTATGAATCAGTTTATAATTTCAATAATTATTAACAATGTGTTATAAACATTAGCAATTAGAGTTTGTTTTCGCAGAACAAAATCTTCTACAGTTGTCAGTCTTCTATAATCTCAGTCTACTCTAACTACAGAGTTTCAGTGTAATTCTACTATCTATGGTAGTCTTTAGTAATACATTTCAATTCATAACAATAATCAATGTCAAAAAAAACTTATCGTTTTGGTGCCGGAGACTCAATGTGCCACATTACAAAACACAACATTTAACATTCAAATCCACAAAAACTCATTCCACAGCTGAGTTTTGTAACTTGGCTCTAATAACACTAAATGTAACACCCCAAACTCAGCCTAGACGCTACGGTCGAATCTGGTGTGTTGCATCAAAGCATTGTTCAAAAATCGAGTTGTCGATAAAAGTTTATTTCTAAAAGTAAAACCTTGTGTATGGGGTTAGCAAATCATCTCGTCAGAAATGTTTGCTCAAAATATTTGCCTTTGGGATATTAATTCAACTTAAATCGCGGAAGCTCTTTTGAAAACTTTGTTGTTTAATGCTCATGTTCTTTAGAAAATCGTGAATAGTTTGAAAACTCGATTTTTCCTAGGCTAGTAGTTTAATATAAAAAATCAAAAGCCCATTAAAAGTTAAAAACCCTCAAATGGCCTTATTATATAACTAAAACCCAAATATGTAAGCTTAAATAAATTGAGTTATTGTAAGCTTAAATAAATTGAGTTATTAACAACCAATCTGTAGACGTGTGGTCACCACTGAGTCCCTCGTGGCTCCAAATCGTCTAAAGCTGGGGATTACCTGCACAATTAAAAGAAGGGTGAGTTTACGAAAACTCAATGTGTAATCCCCTATCGGTCAATAGTAACAGTGTATACAGTAACGGTCTGGGCCTGAGTCCTATTCATTAACAGGACAGTCTTGGCTAAGCCCTATGCAGTAATAGTGTGGGCCTATGCCTAAAACAGTATAATCACAATACAGGTATGCAACACAACTCAATCCATCCTACTCACCACCCGTACCAACCAACTTACCATGTGAGGATTAAATCGACCCACCCAGCCAACTTACCAATATCGCAGCGTAGCTGCTAATAGTAACACAGCAAAACTGCTAATAGCGGTAAGTGTGGCGTAGCCACTAATATCAGAATACGTGGCAAAGCACCAGAACAGTACTTCCTCCAAATCAGAATCCCAACCCCAATGTAGTATGTCATGTCATAATATTTCGTGTATGCAAGGTTTCATACTCAGATACGGTCATGCATATATCATAAACTCATCAATTAACCTACCTCTAAGGTATAATAGTCATTTCCACCCATTAGGGGTAGAATAGTAATTTTTTACCCCTTAGGGGTATTTTGGACATTTTCCCTTTAGGGTCTCGGTACAGATAATCGACCTCCCAGAAGGTCCACAGTCGCCTCAAGCGACTTAAGTAACCTAAACAGACCTAACGGTGTAAATGGGCCTAAGACCCATTATTCGGCCCAAGTGGGCCCACACGCTCGTATGGCCCACTTAGCCCAAATTTTGTTATGGCTATGTGACCTGCAAAGCCCAGTCCAATATTTATCACTTACCGTGGATTTAATCTTTGTGTGGCCTATAAGCCTATTGGGCTCACATGGCCCATTTCGGCCCAACGAAGCCCTTAACGGCCTATGTCATGCACATGACATGACAAGCCCAACTACTTCCCACCTATCAGTTAGATTTACACAAGTGGGCCCATGGGGCCCAAAATAGCCCCAGTACACGAGAACGCTCATGGCGGCCTCTATAGTCTATCGTCCATGGTTTGTAGGCTCGGTTTACCCCACGAGTGGTCGCACGCTTATGAGGCCTCAAATGCTGAAGTTTTAGCTTTTCGGCTTTTGCTGATTTCCAACAAAGAAGGGCGTGAATACACACCTGTTTATGAGAACGCACCGAAGTCTACGATCACCAACTTTGGCACATCCTGTATTCAGTCTTAATCACTTCCCCCCTCACCAACTCATCTGGTTCGCTCTATTTAAAGCCAGCTTCTCACCAATGCTCATGTTAGCTTCCCGATGTGGGATTACTTTCAACCATTAGGAAAATTCCTTATTTTCTTTTTTATGACCACTTCAACCATAGAGTTTCAATCCAACTCCACCTCCTACACAGCTCAAACATCAAAATAAATACTCCATTGCGCATCCCAGGACTTAAACCTCAGACCTCACAGTTACACAACATGCCACCTTGCCACTCCACCACAGGCTCTTTCTGTGTCACAAAATATCCTTAATTAATTATAAGGTCTATAGGCTAAAGTCCAGGTTCCTTTAAAAGAAAAACCAAAATAAATTGCAAGAGTCAAGACTTGAACCCAAGCTTCCTTACAACCTTAATGACACCACAACCACTAGACCACATGCTTCCTTGTGCCATTTACTTAACACAATAATTTAAAAGGCCATCATCCAAGCATCTAGGGTTTTATTCACTTAAGACCAAATTTTTTGCTAAAGCCCAGGCTTGAACCCAAGATTTCTCAGACACTTCACAGAGCACTTAACCACTGAAGCAGATACACAGTTGTGTCATTTCCTTAAACAATTAACTACTTATATACAACGTTCCTACTGACTCGTACTCAAGGCCCAATACTTCTAGACCCAAATTCAAGGTGTTATAGGTACTGAAGTACAAACAGGAGCACTCATGTGCATTCAGGTGTACCACAGTACAAATAGGGGCACATATATGTATTCAGGAGTACTGAAGTACAAACAGGGGCATGTATGTGCATTCAATAACATTTTCTTCATTCCCGAATACATACTTAAATTAATTTCATTCGTAAATAACTTTAACACTGTTCCAAGAGAAACACTACAACATTCTCTATCAATTTCATAGATACAAAATATTTGTAACTTTCATACTTATATATAATTATACTTACATATATTCATCAATTAATTAAAGAACATTAATATAATTCACTAGCAAATTACATTAACATGTTGAAATATTATGAACTTACTTAGGCGAAATTGAAGCAATTACAGAAGTTTAGGGGCTAATCCGTTACTTTTCTTTTTCCCCATATATCAATAGAATCTTGATCTAAAATATAATTTATTTCATTTATTAGCTTAAATTTCATATATTAATAAATTTTAAAATTTTTACCCTTCTATTTACAAAATTTACACAAATGCCCTTAACTTTTACATTTTATGCGATTTAGTCCCTTATCCGAAAATCATCAAATTAGCCACTTTTAAAATAACATCTAGCCCAATATTTAAGGCTACAAAATAGTCCCTAAAATATCACTATTTCACAATTAGAATATGAGATTTTTAACATTTTAACAATTTAATCCTTTAACTAAATACTAACAAAAATCACTTTACAAAACAATCCAAAATTACAACCAAGACCTCAAACTCATCATTAACATCAAGAACAATCTATATTCATAAATGGTAGAATTCAAAATTTTTAATAGTTTCAAAAACAAAGGTACGAGTTAGCTAGACCTAGTTGCAACGATTTCAAAAGCATACAAATCATTAAAAACGAGGTTCAAAATCTTACCAAGCGTGTGAGTTTAACCAAAACCGAAAGCTTCCCCTTCCTTTCAATGGTTTTTCGGTCCCCTCAAGAAAAATAGGGAAGATGACCTCTTGATTGATTTTTTTCTTTTTACTTAATTTACATTTTATTTTCTATTTACACTTTTACCCTTATTTTATTAACTTAACAATTAACAAAAGCATGCCCATAATTGTCCACTATTATTATGCATGGTATAATTACCATATAAGTTCATTAATTTAAGATTCTATAATCATTTGACCCTTTTAACAAATAGAAATCAACTTTTGCATCTTTTATAATTTAGTCCTTTTTACTTAATTAAGTGTTTAAACATGAAAATTTCCTAACCAAATTTTAATATGACTTTAATTACCTCATAAATATTATATAAATAACATTTATGAACTAACATGCTAGGATTTGTGGTCCCAAAACCACTATTCTATCACAACTGAAAAACGGGATATTACAGACTCGGTATTGCAACTTCCATAGAATCAATGTCGTGACACCCATGTTGAATGTTGTTTTCCTCAAGGTCGAGCCATTTTCGTCTCCCTACACCATCAAACACTTTTTAGGTCTCCTATGGCACCATTTTACCAATTTGGGTCTCAAAATGAACAAAACAAAAAAGTTTATTAATAGTAAAAACTAAAAATGTACAAAAATATAAAAAAAGGACACCTAAATTGCTTGAGAATAAGCTCCTCGAGATTTTTGGAGAGTCTAATTTAACATATCAAATTACAGTAAATCAAACTCCCTCACACTTAAATCTTTACTTGTCCTCAAACAAACACCTATACTACTAACACATGCAAAATCGATAACTCTTGAACAATTAAGAGGTTTGACAAACAAGTGATGGGTATGTACAGGGTAAGCAATTCTTCTACCATACAATTTAAGAATGAGGAATTATAAACTCACAAATTTGGGAGGAAATTAATTTAGTTCACGAAGTTACAGAGTTAATAAACATAGAGGTGATCCCCCAAAAAAAAACAACATTCTTCACATTATTCCATCAAAATAAGTCATGCAAATTTGATGTATCTATACACGAAGGAATTTAACTTATTCATTTTTCAAGAAGTTTTGCAAGTTTTAGATTTGTAAACAATGACGTTAAGATCACATAAGGCTTTTTGGCTTGTAATGTTCTTATGCTTAAGTTGGTGTGAATTCAAAGAAAAGCTTGATTCAAAACTTTTCAAGCACTAAGAATAGTTTAGCATATGACATTGTTCCCATTTTCCCCGAAGTGTGATTGTTAAGCTCACTGCCTTATTTCTCCTTCTCTCACCTTCCATTTCTCTCCAACAATGTGGAAAATATGGTTCGCTATTAGTGCGTACAAACAACTTAGTGAGCAATTGTGCATAATGACAATGAAAAGTTCATTTTAGACTCCTGAATTGATTTTTCATTTTGTGCACATTCTAAAATTTTTGCTCTTTTCACTCATAATGATTTTATCACTAACCATGCTTTTTATTCACTTGTTGCTTTAACCCTCACAATACTTTTGTTCACTCATATTTTTTATTCTACACACATTTTTGTAATAGTTTATACATGCTATATCGAATCATCTCTTCACTATTCACTCAAATTCTTTTTTAAAACCATCAATTTGTTTCTAACTAACTATCAATGTTTGTGGCCTAACATCTATTCTATAGAGCATTTTTAAGAAAAAAGATTGAGAAGGGTTGAGTTTTTAACTCAGTTTGGGCTGAAGGTTTCAAAAATATAAGTTTATCAAAAATATCTGGGGTTGAAACATAACCTTGGCATTACTCATTATTCCCGGTGGCCTATATTCCTTTTACACACCAAACTCATTTCTTCTTGCAACTTATCGCTCCGATCACACTGCGAACTCTCCTTTCACCCTTGACATCCTTCATGAACCGCAAACTTTCCAATTATGATCCACACATTTTGTGTCTTGGTGGATTACCAGTGTTTGTTGTCCCGACAAACTACCTTAGTTGCCATAACCGAGATATGGTCTTACACGTTAGACCTCATTTGAGGTGTTGCCCCGAATGACCTTATCGCTATCACGACGCCACCCCATAGAGCCTACTGATCATCATCATAGTGATGATCTATAGAACTTAAATATCATCGTCATAGTGTTTCCCTGGAGGACCAGTCAGCATCATTTCTTTTCACATTTTATCTCTATTCTCAAACACCGAAGTGTCCCTTCTGCAAGGCTTGGAGCTTCGCAAATCATGGTTTGCTCCCAACAATCCCAGATGGTAGAATTTTAATAGGATTCCAATTTCTCTATTCCTCATTCTGTTCCTCTATTTTTTCATTCTTAACCTTGATGTTCGAACACCGCAGTGTCCCCTTTGCAAGACCGTATGACGATATTTTACAAAAATAGCCTTTTTACCCAATCCTAACTTTGCTTATCCTGTCGATGATTCTCTCTCATACTATGCATACAATAATCATGCATACCATACAACACGCCAGATAATAGTTGAACAACTATCTACTACTAAACAATCAACACATAACTAACAATATCACACAACCACATCTATCAGTCATAAGGCATGGTGCAAAAACTCACTTTGCTTCCTTATCCTTGTCAATTTAGCTAGTCCGAGTTGCCAGAGTCTTTTTTGTCCTGGCACCTAAGCATGACAACCATTCATCGATTAATCTAATGGTGGTCAGTCATTAGAAACCCAGAACCTTAAATTATATAGAAGCTTTGAGATTCTGACTCTACTCGTTTCTTCAATCCATAAGCATAGGAGATAAGAAAGCTTATCAGTTCCTCACTTTCTCCACCCCCAAGCTTAAATTCACTCCTCTCCTGTGACATGCAAAACTTTCTTTATCTACATCGTCTTCTTATTCAAGATGACTAAAGAAGATGATACTATAGAGAGGAGAATATTTATAAACAAATTTGAGAAAATTTTGTCTACACTTATGCCTACATATATACTTGGGCACAATCCTCACTAGTTATTTCCACCATCCATTCTTAATCATTTTATCTCTCACTTTGGAACCAGTCTATTCCAATCTAATTGAATTGGAATTGGAATCCAATTAATTACAATTCAATAAATAATACTTTTGAATTTCCCAATGGAGTTTGAAAATTTACTAGTCCTTTCAATTTAATCCTAGCTTTCTCCAATTTTGGGTCAATAATGGTAACTAAGAGTTACTACTTGGACTTGAAAGACGACATATTAGTCTTTCAATCTGTTTGCTCATTTTCGATTAGACTAAGGACATGTTTAAGATCGTCTACTAATATAAGCTATCTTTTCGTATTACGAACCAACCACGTAATATTGCTTAGTATTAGTTAAACATTAAACAACAGTGAACTTATATTTGTTTCTATTTTTCTTTACATGCAAAAACCACGTGATGAAAAATTATACAAAGTATATTACTGTAATCCATGAATTATTTTATTAACCAATCTGTTCAAAAAAAAATTACAAGTGTACATAGACAAAAATACTAAATTTAGTGCACCGGATCCAACAGGTTATAATGACATGAGTAAAATAACATAACTAAATTAATTACATGACATGAATATAATTTTATTTTGAAAAAGAATTACATCCTCCCTGGCTTATGCCTCAATCATTTGTCTGTAGATAACGAGGGTTTCGAACTTCCCTATCCCCAAGCAAGTAAACCATTTGAAAAGAAAGCAAACTTTTTAGATAACATTTTTATAAAAGAAATAATAATTCTTGATCGAAGTTTCAAATTTTTTATATCTATTTACAAGTGGGAACACATATTGTTGGTGACTCAGTGATGCCAGAAATGGCATCCTATACACAGCCTAGGATTGCAACAGTATCAGACACCCACCTATATCTTGTGTATCAGGTTTTGCCGTTTGGTAAAGCTCATAGTACAACATTGCTAATACTGTTGAACCCCAACTGTACAAACATGTAGCTTGAAATAAATTAATTGTTCCCAACCCCATTTTCATATTTAATTATTCATAATCTCATTTTTGTATTTAATTAAATTTTTACTATTATTTTTATAAAAAAATTCGTTAGATCATATCAAGCTTATTAAATACTTAATAAAATAAATTATTTTGATAAATAACTTTCAACCCATGTTATTTAAACTTTTGTTTATTTCATTTTATTTTATTAAAAGGTCATTTTTAGTTTTAATAATAAGGTTTTGTATTGGCTAACAAATAATTTTTAGTTAAATTGCTTGATAAACATGTCACCATTACAGGCATGACGAACTTAGACCTAGCTAGGATTAAAAAGATAAGATCAAGATTTACTCAAATACATATAACTAGGCTCACAATGATTAAAAAGAATGAGGGGCAGGCAAATCATCCTTGTCCAAGATGAATACTGCAATGATTGTCTGATCCAACCAATAGAGTAATCTCTTTCTTGGCCTAGGTTATCTTGTTTGCTACTTTCATAGCTCATCTTTTGATCATTTAGAATTTGATAAACTAAATTTGCAAAATCAATTTGCCCAACTTTTTGAGAATGTGTCATATTTCCATCTCTTTTTTTTTTACTTTCTCTTTTCAATATAAACAATTATTGGTTATGCATCATATTCAAAGATGACCTTATCCCATTTCTTCTAAACAACTATCTCAGTCCTTTTACAAAATTCCATGGCATCAACAACCACCGGTGCATGAGTAGTAATTTTCTTACCAAAACTAGTAAGAAACTGTCCCAAAAAATCCTTATATATTGCACCGATCCCTGCACACTTTGACTTGGAGTCAAAGGTGCCATCACAATTAACTTTGATCCACTCTTCAAGAGGTTTAGCCCATAAGGACTCTTTTACTTGCTCGTGTTTCTCATAACTAATGTAGTGAATCTCTTGAGCATCAATTTATTCTTTAGAAGCAGCTTGAGTTATTCTGGTTGCACTTTACATGTCAACAAGCTTCGCTTACATCAAGGCTTCATATCTAAGCTGTAACAATTTGTTCTCAGTGGTGTTGGAAACAGTAGCTTCAGAGCCATAATATCAATGAGTGAATTCGTAAATATTATATTAAATTCAAATATAATATTATAAGACATTTTGATTTGATAATTTATGTTATTTGAATGAATAATTATGTTCAAGTGATAAATTATTGAAGTCAAGTGGTTTTAGAAAATAAGATTTTCGGACCTCATTTTTATAAACTGAGCATGTAAATATTTTATTAAATATTTATAAAGTTTTATTAGAGTTATATTAAAATTTGGTTAACGTTTATATAGTTAATTAAGAAAAAAGGACTAAATTGTAAAATATGTAAAAGTTGAATTCTATGTGCTAAATGGGTTAAATGGATATGAAATCTTAAATTAAAGGATTTAGTGGGTAATCATACCATATATATTGATAGTGGACAATTATGGGCATGGTTTTGTCATTTTATAAGTTAATTTTATAATGGCAAATTGGTAATTAAAGAATAAATTAAGTTTAAACAAAGATGAAAATAATGTCATCTTCCCCAAATGGAATTAGCAGTCGAATTCTCTATGAAAAAGAAACCCAAGCATTCGGCCATGCTTGATTCTTCATGCATGGTGAGTAATTTTGCCCCGTTTTTAGTAATTTTTACGTTTTCGAGCTCGTATTAGTTAATTTAGCTAACTTGGGGGTCAATTTGTAAAACTGTTAAACGTTATAGATTATGCCATGGATGAATTTGATATGTTTTTGAAGTTTTATGATAGATTGTTAAGCTTGGTTGTTAAATAGAAGTATTTTTATCAAGTGATTTTTAGTAATTTTAATGTTAAAGGATTAAACTATTAAAAAGTAGAATTTATGGGATTTAATGTAAAATTTTGATGATTATGGGTGATATATGAACAAGAGAAATTCGGCTAGCTTGGTTGATGGTTAAAAAAATGGTAAACTTCAAGTTTCGAGTTTAGAGACTAAATTGCATAAGAGGTAAAACATTAGGGGTAATGTTGTAATTTCATAATAATATGGATTACAAGTTTAAATTAAATAATTTGAGTTGTTTGAACTGTTTAATTGAATTAAATTACTATTTAGACCAAGAAACGAACCAAATGGATCTAGATAAAGGAAAATCTAATGTGTCGTATTAGTCGTCAGCTTCCTTTTTACAATTATTTTTGTCGAGGTAAGTTCGTTATACTACTACCATGTTTATAATGATTTTTACTTATTACATACTTTATTATAATTAGTTTTAATATTTTAATTATCTAGTGAATGATTAGAAAATAAATAATAAATGAATATAGTGAGTATGTGATGTATTTGAATAGCAGGCCTTAAGTCTATGATTATTTAACAGGCCTTGAGTCAGTGATTACTTAGTAGGCTATGAGCCGGTAATTATTTAGTAGACCTTGAACCGATGATTATTTAACAGGCCTTGAACGGGTGATTACTTAACAAGCTATGAGTTGGTGATTATTTAATAAGCCTTGAGTCGGTGATTATTTAGTAGGTACTATGTACTAGTGACACAGACCATAACGGTGGCTTGAGATCTAGCACGTGTTGCAAAGACTCTAAAGCTTGTGTAAGCAGCATCGTGAGTTAGTTAAAGTTCTAATAGTTAACAGCCTGGCTACTCGACTGTATGACCCCTACTTTCACTTTTTGCTTAAAATTTCATAGAAGTTTCAATTTAATGCAGACTTGATCACGGCTTGTTTTAAATGTTCAGCAAGCTCGGTTTAGGTCTCAACTTGTTTGAAAAGCATGAAAATGGTTATTACTGAATTATTATGACTATGTTTGATTTGAAATATGAATTATGTTAAAGTTTTAATAGTTGTAATACCTTATAGCTCGGGACGGTGATTGGACCAGATATAAGGTGTTACATAAGTTTCCATATCATCCAATAGGTAAAAGCAATCCTAACCATCATGTCCTTATTTTTTCCAACTTCATGTATTCATACGTTAAAGTGATATTTTCTTTTTTAAATTTGTAGTCATTGGCAAGCTTTATACCATATGTCTCAGACCAATTCACACCCAAGAATCAAGTGTTCAACTATTTCAACATCTTTCAAACATATTTTTTAATCAGGACTCTAGCAGGCAACATATACTTTTTCCAAAGATTCAAAGTAGTAAGAATAACATTAACAAATAATTTTTAGAAAAATATCTTAATCTCGCTCAAAACTTGTAAGCTCCAAGTGACTTTCCAAACACTTCCATCAGTAGAGTATGAAATATAAGGCACAAGATTAACCATATTCAGTTTTTTCTTGCTTCAATTCTTTATGCTAGATTTCACAATTAAATTTTGGTTGGATAGTATTAACAGTTTCTACCCTTATACACTTCATTAGTATAATATGATTTTTTGTTATTACTTTTGAATAAGTCTACTAGTTTTTATAACTAATATCTTAGCTTTAGTTAGCTATTTTCATTCTTAGTAGTGTCGAAACTTTTATGTATTTAATCTAGTAATTACTTTAATAAAATACACAACTGACTATTATCTCTTATCAAAACTCTATATGGTGTCAAATCATCTAAATCTCTCAAGAGCTTGATCCCATTTTTATTTTTTTCCCATTGTACTACCTCATGCAAAAACAACAACAAATATCCTTCATGGCTCCCTTTAAAAACAACACTAATCCAGCCATTGTAAATGTTGTAGACCCATCAAATTCAACTACCACGAGTATTATAATTCAATTCAATCTTGCTACCTAACTTCTAATTAAACTATAATGAAATATGAATTTTTCCACTTGTAAGACACAATTTTTAATACTTTTCAATCCACGAAGTTTAGTGTTGCCAAAACCAACTTATTCAACAAGCAATGATGGCATTAGTTAATCATATGGTGATGGAAAATCAGAGCAAACTCTGGAAAATAAGTAGTGGCAAGTTGTGGTGATAGAAGCAATAGGGGTTGAGAAAGGTGAGAGTCATGGTGTTAGAGATTGTAAAAAGAAAGTTGCATAGAGAATTTTTAAACTGCTCAAGTTTGCCAAAAGATTTTAAAAAAAGTCTGAAATGAGATGTTTAAACCTCTATTTATAAGGCTTCAAAACCAGGGATGTAAATAGCGATTGAGTAGCTGAATAGTGGCCACTATATAGCGGTAATGACACCGTCCAAAACTATTACTGCTGAAAATAGCGGTGTGAAGTGGGATCACACCAATAGCGGTGGATTGCGACTGCAATTTAACAGGTAAAGGTCAATTACGACAATAACAGGCCGCTATTCCTGTTATTGTTCTGTTACAATAAATTAAAAAAATCCAACTCCTTTTAAAAAAATCAACAGAAATATAATTAGACAAATGAGATTATATTCTTCACCTGCAAAATCAGGTAATTTTTAATAATAAAAAAAAAGCAGTCCAAAATCAATAGAAAAAAGTAGTCCAAAAGCAATAGAAAAATATGAAATTCTCATATTTTACTGTCCAAACTCCAAACAAAACAAAATCATAACACAATCACAAAAATCTCTAAACAAAATCTCACTTGCACTTTCAGAAATTCATAATTTTCAAGTAAGTACTTGAATTTTTTTTGTCTTGATTCTTGCTTCTTTTTGTTGTAACATGCAAATATTGTTGTAACATGGAGTGTGCCCGAGAAGTAGTTGATAGAGATAAGAGCGAAGGAAGGGTATTAGTATATTGAATCTGTAGAGATGTTCTTTGGGTTAGGGATGAGAAATCGTTTTGGAGAAGAGGAAAAGTTTTGGAAGGATCTGGATTAGTGCTTTGAATGGGTTTTGAAAATATCTTTGGGGTTCCCAACGTTTTTGTTGTTTTTTTTTTCAGGAGGTTATGCATTTATTGATGACTGCTGAGGGCTAAGGCTTTTGAGTTTTTTCTACCATTTGTTTTTCATATTATAGGATTTTGTTTTTTTATTTTATTTTTTTCCTTACAGCCCATTTTGGCCTTGTGGATTCCTTTTTGGTTTTTGTTAGGTTTGGGGTCTGTTTAAATTTTTGTTTTTTGGTCTCTAGAATTCTCACTACTGCGTATTCTCTATATCCAACAGCTATATTCTAAAAGCCCCTCAAACCATCCTACAACTATAATACATACTTCAATAGCAATACGACAGTCTCACTATATAGTATATTCATTCAAAAGAATTCAATTTATATAACCCTAAATATTTTTAGCAAAAAGTTATAATGGATATTAACACTGAAGCTTTGCATTTAAAAAATCTATAAAATGCACATAGCGATTTCTTTAGCCCCAATCACAAATATTACGATTTATGTAGTAGCTTAGTCTGTTATGGGGCAGTTAGTTAAAGTTAGTTGGTGAGGTAAGTTGTTAGCTAGTAGGTTAGCTTAGGCTAGATTGTATTGCTTTATAATTGTTTTTACGGTTTCTTTTCTCTAATAAAAAGTTTTAGCTATATCTTAAAAAAAAAAGAAGAAGAAAAAGAGGCTTGGGGCTTTAGGGATTTGGGGAACTTTTTATTTGAATTTTTATTTTTTGGGTTTTGGGTGACATGGTAATAATGGGTTATGGTGTGTTGGTTTTTTTTAAAAAAATAAATTATGGATTATGCAATAAATTTAATTTTTCAATGTTAGTGATGTTTACTTTTTTATATTATATTGTTGATAATATAAGTAATGAATTGCTTATATTTCTAAATATAATTTTATGTTTCTTGTATATAAATAAAAATAAACCATGCCACCACGTGAAGAGTTCCTAACTAAAGGATTGGAGGGTGCACCAAGTAATGATATAGGTTGGCACTTTGGAACTCTAGTGCCAAATACGAAAGGAAATGACGTATGTAAACTTTGTGGTAAAGTTGTGAAAGGAGGAATAACATGATTTAAAGAGCACATTGCTCATAAAACCAACAATTTTGCACCATGCCGTAATGTTACTGGTATGTGATAGTTTATTCTTATTTTTAAATGTTATTGTAAATTTATCAATAAAGATTATACATAATTGATAATAATATAAAGTGTGAATTATTTTTATTTTATTAACTTGTGTCATTAAAGAAAGTATGATGAATATACTGAAAGAAAGCAACATAAAGAAAATAGATAAAAAGAGGAGAACAGATGAATTCTTAACCCAATTAAGAAGAGAAGGGGATGAACACGAGGAATTCATTGATGAGGTTTCTACTATAAGGCAAGCAACTCAAGAAAGTATCCAATCACAACACGAGTGACATAGAAGGGAAGAATTCAAATGAAGTACTAATGGTTGGAGTAACATTTATGAAGAAGGACGATCTTCTCATGGATCTGCTGGAGAATGTCATGGAGAAAGAACAAGTAAATCCATCCCAAGTGAATCTGAGTTTACCTTAAGGAGAGCTATACATGAATTGGCTAGAAGCAAAAGCTCAAAGCAACTAAAGATCAGTGACTCTTTTTTAAGACTTTACGCATGAAGATAGGTGAAATAGTATCTAAACTTTTAATATATGAATGACTTTCTTTTCAATTAACAAGTTTTCCATGGTTGTATAACTTAATTCAAGTGTCATAGAAGTTGGACAAAGTGTAAAGCTCCCAACACCTTATGAGGTTTAAGATGTGTATTTGAAGTCAGAGTATCAACGAGTTCGTGATTGGGTAAATGGACTAAAGACTCATTGGAAAGAATTTGGTGCAACTCTAATGTGTGACGGTTGGACCAACAATTTCAATCAAATGCACATCATTAATTTCCTTATTAATTGCAGTAAATGAACCATTTTTTGAAAAGTTGTGGATGTCTCAAGTGTTCATAGTAGAGATATTGAATTCTACTACAGTTTATTAGATTAAATTGTAGAAGAAATTAGAGAAAGTTGCATTGTCCAAATACTGATTGATAATGAGGCAGCAAAGAAAGCCGCTGGAAAAAAATTAATATTGAAAATAAAGCATCTATATTGGACTTGATGTGCAGCTTACTATTTAGATTTATGCCTTGAAGATATTGGGAAAAAGCCTAGTGTAGCAAAAGTGTTAAATAAGGCAAAGAAAGTGACTTGTTTTATATACAATCACATTTAGACTGTGGATTTGATGAAGAAGTATACACAAAGGAAGCAAATACTTTGACTCGCGCTTACTCAATTTGCAACTCATTTCATTCAACTTGAAGAGATAACAAGGCAAAAGCAAGGTATGAGAGAAATGTTTAATTCAGAGGTTAGTATTTTATCATTAGTTAATATAATTACTTAAATATAGCAACATTTAATGATTTTATTAGTTTCAAATAAATTAAATTATATTATTTTAAAATTTTTCTTATTAATATATAGGAATTTATAGAATCAAAATGAGGATAGTAAAAGTCAGGGCCTGCTTATGAAGCCAAAAAAAATGTTTTGGAAAAAGATTTTTGGAAAAATGCCAATGGCCACATAAAAGTTTACGAGCCCCTAGGAAAAGTATTGAGACTTGTGGATGGTGATGAAAAACCAACATTGGGCTTTATTTATGAGGTTGTTGATAGAGCTAAACGACCAATTCAACAAGATTGTTGATATTTCACTGAGTACGAAAAGATTATTGACAATAGATGAAATTTTATGCATTCCTACTTGCATTCAGCTGGTAAGATAAAATGTTTCATATAATTAAGAACTATTTTTATATTTTATTATTTTAAGCTTTAGATTATTATTATTTGGTGATATTCTTATAAATTATGCTTAGGTTATTTTCTCAATCCTCAATTTCAATTTGGGGTGGAGCATTCTGAGAATGTACTAATAGAAACATTAGAAGGTACAAGATCAGTAATCGAAAGATAAGAGCCTTCTCTTAATATGTAATGTCCCCTACCCATGTCTGACACCGGGACAGGATATTAGGCATTACCAGACTTAAACACAAACAATCATGCAAATCTGGCCATAAAATTTCGTTCAAATTTAAAACTTTTCAATTTTTATCTTAAAGTCCCTTATTTGGGCCTACGAGGCCTTAACATGCTATGAAAGTAATTAGGGACTAAACCGGGAACTTTGGCAGGTTCGGGAAAATTAATGAAATTTTTTCCATGAAGCGGAGCCACACGCCCGTGTGGACACAGGGAATGCTCGTGTGTCTTCAACACGCCCATGTCTTCAGGCTATGAAACTCTCAGACTATGACGTCATCACGCTAAATGAACCACATGGCCAAGCCACACGCCCGTGTGCTAGGCTATGCCCTCCACACGGCTGAGACACATGGCCGTGTCTCTACTCATGTGACTAACACTTAGGCTATTTTTGTAACACTCCTAACCCGTATCCGTTGCCGGAATAAGGTTATGAGGTATTACTTGACTGAACAAAACTTCTATAAGTTCAAAGATACTTACCAGACATAAATTATCAACAATGCAAACCTGTCTCATTGATTTTCCATAAGAGCTCTTATAAAATTTCTAAAATGACTCACTATCAAAACATAACCGAATATCTAATAACAAATTAACTACTATCAAGTTATAATAAAAAATTTCAACACTTTAGTTCAATTATAAGGCTTCCCTAAACAAAATGAGCAAGCCATCTTCGCATGGCTATAATGTATACAAAGTCGAAATATCATTCTACCTATAGTCTATCCTATACATGCCTTAAACCATGATGATATACAATCTTCTCAACTCACCTAATGACTCGATAGTGTGATGATATCTCCGGCTCTTTCAACTCGAGCTAAATTATAAACCTATAAGAAGTAGAAAAGAGAACACGAAGTAAGCTTCAATGCTTAGTAAGTTTTAAGCAATTCAAACAATTAATTTACTTATATATCGATTACTTCAAATTTTCAAGAAATCATTCCTAGATAATTGCCATTTTGGCCAAGTATCCATGAACATAATGCATATTTAGCAAATTCACCTCACTTGAATCTGAACTCAATTAAAACCAAATATTTAAATCACAAATAAGATCATAAGAACTCGAAAAGCATCTCATTAACTAGTTTTAACCATGTTTGCAACAAAATCACAAATTCACTACAAGCTGTCTTCCTGAGCAATAGTCACTAAATTATTTATAACTGGAGCTAAGAAACTCCAATTCAAGTGACGTAAATTTTCACTTAAAATAGACTCATATATCTTCCATCCATAAAATTTTCAGAATTTTTGGTTTGACCAATCAATACCATATTTTTATTGAAGTTTCCCCTGTTTCACTGTTTGACTATTCTGACCACTCTTCACTACGAATCAATTTTCTCATTATACAGAATTTTAAATATGTTATTGTTTATTTCATTTGAAACTAGACTCATTAAGGAGTCTAAGTATATAAATTTTATCTTATAATCATCATTGTACAATTTACAATGATTTTCTAAAAACAGAACAGGGGATTTCAAAGTCATTTTGACTCTATCTCACGCCACTTCAAATATCTCATTATCTACAATTCTTTTGCTTACAAAGTTTCTTTTATAAGAAACTAGACTCATTAAGCTTTAATTACATAATTTATTCAGCTTTTAATTCAATTTCCACAATTTATGGTGATTTCCCAAAATTAAGCTACTGTTGCTGTCCCAAGCAGATTTATTACAAATTTGCTCTTTCACACATTCCTTGCATTCAAATTATCTAAACATGTATATCATGTCATTCAAGTTCGAACTCATATAACATAGGCATCAAAATGCTTCACTAACAGCTTTAGTTCAATTGAAACGAATAAAATACAATATCATATTCACATTTAATTTTCCATGATCGTAATCACCTAAAAATAAATCATATACTTCCACAAACCTTTCCACAAGGACCAAGTGTTTATATTTGAATATAAACATAGAATCACTTCACATAACTTCACACATTTACCGAATATATCACGATCACATTTATAGTCATAACACTTATTCACAGATGCATCACTTTATATATTTATAATTTAATTCAAATTAAATCGCATACGAGTACATGATACGTACCTGGCCAACTTAATATGTAATGCACTTTCAATTTGTCAACTTAGTGTAGGATCTTGTAGTTGTATACTTTTATCAAATTCATCGGCACTTGGCCTGCTAGGTATAAAACCCGAAATTATATTACCAGCACCAGCACGAAGCCTGCGGGACTTTAGCCCGAATACATTTCCAGCACGAAGCCTGCGGGACTTTAGCCCGGATACATTTCCAGCACGAAGCCTGCGGGACTTTAGCCCGGATACATTTCCAGCACGAAGCCTGCGGGACTCTAACCCGGATACAATCTCAGCACAATTCATTTAATATATATTTATATTTTTACTAACTTTGGCCTCATTAAATATCTAATATTGCACACTTTTCACAATTGGTCATTCGGCCTTATCACATATACACACTTTCACATTCATCACATTGGCCATTCGATCTTAAGCTAGATATTACGCCTTGTCATTTTATTTCGTCTTAGGTACAAAATCACATTAGTAAATTGATTCAAATATGTAAAATTTTCCATTAGGCCTTAGAACATATCATGGCTACATCATATTTTTCAATTTAGCCATTTCTATAATAGTATCCATTAAATAAAAACTCAAAATAGGTTAATTACTTAGAGACTTACCTCGTATCTTTCTGAGTAGTTACGGGTCGGCTATTTCGTCACTTTAGCTTTCACCTTATATTGTGAATTGCTGAACCAAATTTTATCCTCGTCTGCTTGCCCAGAACACAATGTTCACAGAATTCCAATTTGCAAGAATTTGCACCTTTCAACAAGCCTTGCTTCGCCAAACTCTGCAAAGCTTTTTCACCAGCATGTCCCAATCGCATATGCCATAACCTGGTAGCCTCTGAATCTGCATCTTTCGTAAAAGCTGTTGATGTTGATCCAATAATTGTACTTCCATTTAAATAGTACAGATTATTCCTTCTTGTGCCTTTCATCACCGTCAATACCCCAGCTACTTAATCTACTTACAAAAGACTCTCATAACTAAAATCCATAAGTAAGTCATCCAATTCCACCGTTTCAATAAGTATTTTATACCAAATCTAATAACTAAATGTTATTAATGAGATTCATACCAAGACCGAATATTCATTAACAACCAAAGCATATATTCAACAATTTAACAATGTGTTTAACCTCCATGGCCGAATAGATCCTTTCTATTCCATTTAACTACCATAAATTTAAAGTATTTAAATCAAGTTCATGAGTTTCTAATTTCATTACTTCAACCATTCAAAGCCTATCTAATTTCTCAAATAGATTTCTAATACAACCAACCTACTAACCTTAACACCCACATTCGGCAAGTGACCGCACACACACTCTCATAACCGAATTTCCATACTACCAAAACCTCTATACACATATTCCCCTTATTCATCTTCAATTTAAGCTCCCAACTCATAAAACATAAGCAATAGAAATCATCTTCTAAGTTTCCTACCTTAACCGAATGCCCAAATTACCACAAGGATCAAAATTCACACATGGGCTCAATCAAAGACCTATTCATCAACTAAAATTTCATAAAATCTCAAAGAATTTACCTAAAACTTACCTTAATTAAGCAAGTAGAAGATCGAATGCCTAGCTTTTTTCCCCCCTTTTTTTTTCCTCCTTAGTTACGGCCATAAGAGAAAACAAAGAGAAAAGTTTCTTTGTTTTTTTATCACCATTCTTTTTTTTATTTAATTCATGTTTTCAAATTATAAACTATTAAATATTATTTACTAAATATAATATACACATAATGCCAAAATCATAACATCATTACCATCCACTAATGTTAAAAGTGGGCCATTTGACATGCAAGTCCACAACTTTAGTAATTTAACATTTTAATCACTTGGACATTTGCCTATCATATTTTTAAAGCTTCTCAAATATGTCCTTTTTAGCTAATTTCACATCCAAATGACAAAATTAAAACATGAAATTTTTACACATACTTATTCACAAATAATAAGCATAGAATATAACAATTAATTATTTTTGTGACTCGATTTTGTGGTCCCGAAACCACTTTCCGACTAGGGTCAAATTAGGGGTGTCACAATTTTTCAAGCCTTTATGTTACCCTTAATTTCCACAATTCATTACATATATTAAGGACATCATGTTAATGATTTAAGCTCCTTCATTAAGATATATTCTTAACATTAACATGTCATTATTCACGTATTTCGCATGCTCGTGCAATATTAAGTATAGATGCAAACATCCATGACCATTAACCTTACTATTGCACCACCTTTACTAATAATCTAGAATTATTCATTTATCACTTGTGTCATTAGACCTTGAGCATTCAAGTTCAATCAACATCATCATCTTTTTTTTTCTATATCATGCATTTTCTCATAGTAATGACCGGTTCGATTGGTCATGAAGCATTCATCATACACACATGTTATACACCAACATGCATTTTCAACAAGCATATCCACATCACAAACATTAGGGCTTAATATGGATAAACAGGCTTACAAGCCATAATCATTATAAGCCACATCTCATGGCTATATACAATGAATCATTATAAGCCAATACATTTGGCTACTTATAACAACATCTATCATAAAACTAAGTCCCTGTACATGCCACTCACTTGGAATCGCTAGCATAAATATTAATATTCCAACAAAGATGTCTCGATAGTGTGATGCTACCTCTGATGATCTCCAACCCTTAGCCGACCTGAAAATGCTAAGGAAATGGAAAGGAGGGAGTAAGCTTTACGCTTAGGAAGCTCGCATGAAAAATAATAAGCAGCATGATAACATGCTATTTTTAAAATTCTTTCTATTTATTCAAAGTCCAATCAAGCTGTTTTCCTGAGTCATGGTCACTAAATTATTTGTATCTGGAGCTACGAGATTTCGAATTGAGAACCATTAATTTTCCCTAAAACTAGACTCACGTATCTTCTTACCATAAAATTTTTAGAATTTTTGGTCTAGCCAATAAGTAAATTTTATTCTTTAAATTACCCCTATTTTGCTATCTGGCGGTTCCAACCTCTCTTCACTATAAGTTAATTATCTCATAGTACGGGACTTAGATGATGCTTCTATCTATTTCCTTTGAAAATAGACTCATTAAGGATTTTAAGAATATAAATTATAACTCATAATAATGTTTTTACAATTTTTAATGATTTTCCAAAATTAAGATAGGGGAGTCCAAGATCAATCTAACCCTATTTCACAAAAATTCAAATATCTACTCATATGAGATTCGTTTTCTTACACTGTTTCCTTTATCTGAAACTAGACTCAATAATATTTAATTTCATATTTTACTCACCCTCTAATTCAATTTCCACTATTTTTGGTTGATTTTCAAAGTCAGACTGCTGGTATTGTACTAATCTGTCTTAGTGTAACATGATGATAACCATCACAAATTTGTCATAGAAATTATTCTCATAAATATCACTCATTCATTTGCACTCTTATCACAAGTCCATTTTATTTCATATGGAAAACACATGCTCATGGGTTTCGAGTACGTACCTGTGCTATCTCTTAGCACAACCACTCATCTAAACATGATAATCATATACATCATACTAGTATCATCTAAACTAGATGAGTTTATCATTTCAAGTATTTCCATTCCATTTCTCATATTAGTTCTCCTTGAATTCCTTGGCATCTCGATGGATATCACATTTATCGTCAGGTCATGCAAGCGATCATTTCAAGTACTCACTCCCGCGAACCTCACTCATTACGACGGGATTATCAGTCCAGGCTAAATCCCCCGTATCATAACTCATAGAGTGTTGTCAGGATTACCAGTCCAAGTTAAATCCCTTACAATGACATACACTCTCATAAGTTCGGATCTGAATTACCAGTCCAGGCTAAATTCAATCCTTAATCGGATTACCCATCCAGGCTAAATTCTTAATGCACCCATATTATTCGGGAGGCTCGATCACTTGAGGAACACCCATACGGGCTAGATCCTTTCTATATTGAGATCAACGGATTACCTGTCCGGGCTAAATCCTTTTCTACAACACATGCAGGATCTCATGTCATGTAAACAATGATTTATCCATCGGATATCCCTTTTTATTCAACCAGGATTTCTCTTTTCATCAAGTATATCAATATGCATAGATGATCATACAATGTACATTCAATTCAACACATTTTCATGTTTATTTGGGCATTAGTCCATACAACCAAAAATAACATATCACCTAGTTTTCATACAAACTTATTCATTTCATTTAAAATGTCAATTTCCATCAAATGTCCATTAACATCAAATTCAATACAATCATATCAAGATATATTTCATGTATAACAATAATTACATGAATAATATGCTTATTAAATCACGCGAACTTACCTCGAATACGGAAACGGCAAAATTACCATTTTAGTCCAAAACTTGTATTTTCCCGATTTAATCCTGAATCTTGATTTCCTTAATATATCATTTCAAATATAGCCTATTTAGGACTGAAATTATTCAAATTGACTCAAAATCATATTTCAAAAAAATTACATTTTTGCCCCTAAACTTTGTTGAAATTACATTTTTCCCCCTAGGCTCATAAAATGATTTTTATTCAATTTTCCCACTCTATAAGCCTAGCCGAACCATTTTCATAACTATATCAAACTACAATTCTCATCATAACACCCTTTTATACCAATTTTATAACTTTTACAAAACGGTCCTTTCGGACATTTTCGTCAAAAATTGCTTAGTAAAAGTCATTTATTTAACACCCAACACTCATTTTCTACCATTATACATCAAAATTCATGCATGTCACACATGGGTAAATTTTTAAACATGAACCCTAGCTCAAATTAATGGTAGAAATAGATAGATCTTGTTACGAGGATTGCAAAAACGTAAAAAAATCATTAAAAACGGGGCTAGAACGGACTTACAATCGATCTTGGAAGCTTGAAAAACCCTATTCATGGTTTCTCCATGCAATTTTTGGCCAAGAGGTTGAATATGGACAAAATTTGTCTTTTAATTTTGTTTTTAATTCATTTTAATAACTAAATGACCAAAATGCCCTTAATAAAAAACTTTGAAAATATGCCTAACCATGTCCATTTTGTCCATCAACTTAACCAATGGTCTAATTACCATATAAGGACTTCCAATTTAAAATTTCATAACAATTGGATACCTTTAGCATGTAGAACTCAACTTTTGTACTTTTAACGATTTAGTCCTTTTGACTAAATTGAGTGCCCAAACGTCAAAATTTTCGAAGGAAATTTTCACAAAATCATCCCGTGAAATTTTATACCATAAAAATATAATAAAAATAAATTTTCTTACGTTATTTTTGTGGTCACGAAACCACTATTTCGACTAGCCCCTAAATCAAGATGTTACATAATACTCAAGTCAAAATGGTTAATCAGGTTAGATTCAAGTACTGTTATTTGTAACTTAGTTACATAATTTGAAATGGAATTATTTTTTCCATTTTTATTCTATCTTTTATTTATGCAATTGTTACTATTTAGAGATAAATATGAGACATTCAGTACTCCACAAGCACAAAGAGCTTAGAAGCAAATGAATTTGAGTAAATATTTAATTAAATTTCTATTATTTGAATATATCGTACATTTTGAAGTTATTTTTAAATTTAAATAAGATTATGCAGCTAAATGGTGGATAATATACGGCACATGTGTTCTAAGTTACAAAAATTTGCAATTAAAGTGCTTAGTCAAACAACTTCTGCATCAAATCGCGAACAAAATTGGAGCATATTTAGTTATATTCACACCAAGGCAAGAAATAGGTTGAAGCATAAAAAAACTTGAGAAACTAGTGTTTACCTACTATAATATGAGGTTTCAGATAAGACATCAAAAAATAATGAGCATTGATGATATAAACGCTAGTTTTAATTCTATCAGCCTTGATCATATCTTTGAAGATGTTGATCCACTATCAGAATGACTTCAAAAGTAAAAGAAATCATTGTTAGAAGGTGAAAATGCTGATGTGTTGCCGTGGAATCCTCTAATGATGAAATGAATGTTGATCAATCTCAACAACAAAATTTGTCTCATTCAAGTTCTACTGCAACGCCAAGTCAGAGTGGCGATGGACCCAATGGTGATGATTTAAGTCCAACTGATGACAATGATGGACATAGTGGTGATAGAGGTGAAATTAGGTCTTTTAGTCGTATGGAGGAGAATATGGGGTTGGTACAACTAGTTCCGTGATGGATCAAAATTTGATGGAAATATGTTTCCTAAACCTAGGAGAGATAGAAGTGAACCTAAAGCTCCATTAAGAGGAAAAGGCAAGAAGCATACTTCTGTAGGCTCTTCATCTAGTAGGAGATCATGTAACACCCCAAACCCGGCCCAGACGTTATGACCGGATCTGACATGCCACATCGAAGCGTTCAAAACATTTTATATTGTTGATCCAGAAAAACTTGCTTAGTGTTTTAAAAGATAATTTCATTATAGGTTAAAGTGAATGGAAGTTGTGCACCAGGTAGGAAACCGGAAAAGAGGTGGTGAGTCCATCGGACTGCTTAAGTACCAAGCTTCCTTCGGATCCAATCCTAGACATGCATACCGCCATTGCCACACCTTAATGTCATGGATATTTCTAGGAAACCGATTTGATTAAGTCATTTTTAGGAAAAGTGATTAATTTTGGAAAATACTTTCATTGCGAAAGCTTTGCTTGTTGTCGTGTTATTTTGAAATCAATTGTTGTTTTTGAAAACGCGCCCTAAAGCTATCCAATTTCAACAGTTAAAATAAGTAATACCTATCTTAGTAATACATATTAAAACCATCAAAAATAATTAAGCGGCCTTATTACATTTAAAAACCCCAAAACTTCAAACGTAAATAAAAGGATGTCCAGTTCACCAGAAGAAAATCAAACTTTCAGAACGGGTGGCCACTCCGAATTCCCTCACAGCTCCAAGCCCACTATGGTTGGGGATTACCTGCATGGATGAAAATAAAAGGGGTGAGTTTGGGGAAACTCAGTGTGTAAATTAACCCAACCATAGCCTATATCAGCTCAAACCACAGAAATAGAATAAGTTGGCCTTAGCCCAGAATAGAATTCAAAATAAAGCCCATAGGCCCATAATAGAACAGAACAGATATTACATGTTTATGCAGAAACCCAACCTAGATTCATCCATAACACCCCCGTACCAGCCTTACACCATGTGGGGAGACTACTCGACCCACCCAACCGCTACACACCACAGAAATCGCAGCGAGGCTGCCAGATATTGTGACAAAGTCACCAGATACAGATATTGTGGCAGAGCTTCCAGAACAGATATATATGGCAGAGCCACCAGATCAGATAATTGTGGCATAGCCACCAGGACAGATATATGTGGCAGAGCCACCATATCAGATAAATGTGGCATAGCCACCGGGACGCTTCCTCCATAGTATAACCCAAGTCCCCATGCAACAGATATATAATCATGGCATACATCATACAGAATCAGATCGTCATGCTTTTCAGTCAAAAGTAACCCTAGGGGTATAATGGTAATTTTGCATACATAGGGGTATTCAAGTAATTTAACTATTCTTAAGGTTTTCATACATAACATAGCCATTTACGTACAATCAGAAACACTTACCGCATTTTCTTAAAAATTTGGGCCCGTTGGCCCATTATCCCGTTTTTGGCCCATTAAGCCCAAAAATATCGAAATGCACAGAATTGCGCACTCTGTAGTCTTATCACTTTAATTTACCATATACATCAAACTATTAATCTCATGAGCATTCACACACTCGCAAGATCTCAAAATACCGGCTTTTCGGCATTTCGGCTTGTGCCGATCTAGTCTATAAGAGGGTGTTAGTTACACACCTGTTTGCGACAATATGCTGACGAGATCCACACACGAACCGCCTACAATTGGATTACTAACACGTTAATCTAACTATTCAAATACAAACTGCGTATTAACCCCTTACAATATTCGGCCAACCACACCTGCAGATCATAGTAAGCTTATAAGAAATCAATAAGCAACTCATTAACAAATTTTTGTCAATGTTTACCACATAATCATAATTTCACTGCAAGCTGTCTTCCTGAGCAATAGTCACTAAATTATTTATAACTGGAGCTACGAAACTCCAAATCAGGTTCAGTTAATTTTCCCTGAAAATAGACTCATATATCTTCTATCCATAAAATTTTCAGAATTTTTGGTTTAGCCAATCAATACCAGATTTTTCTCAAAGTTTTCCCATGTTTCACTGTTTGACTAATCTGACCACTCTTCATTACGAATCAAATTTCTCATTGTACAGAATTCAAAATATGTTCCCGTTTATTTCATTTGAAACTAGACTCATTAATCTTTAATTAAATAATTTATTCAGCTTCTAATTCATCTCCCACAATTTATGGTGATTTTCCAAAGTCACATTACTACTGTTGTTCCAAGCAGATTTATTACCAAATTCACTCTTTCACACATAACTTGCATGCATGTTATTTAAACATGTATATCACCAATAAATCATCACATATCTATGAATTTACTTAAGTATAATCTTCATTTTATCATTTTAAAGCACAACATGTTAGCCGATTTTCCCTTTAGCATCTAAGGCACATGCATGCTCGTTTGTTTGGCTCAACTTCACCTATCTTCCATTTTTCATCAAAAGAACATGAAACAACAACCATTTTCTTCATTTTAATTCATGACTAAATGCTCACAACACAACTAAAAACCAAAATATGCTTCAAGAGTTAAGGTAGAATCAAAAAGAACTCATGAACATCAAGATAGAAGCAAACTACCATGAACTTACCTTCAATTTTCTTCCCCAAGTGACCAAACATTCAAGAGCTTTCTCCTCTCCTTTCTCTTCTCTAACTTTCGGCTATGATGAACAAAGATGGACAAAACTTTGTTCTTTTCACCCCTTTTTCTTTTAATAAAATTTCATATTTCATCCATTTAATTCTTTAATACAAAAGACATGAAATGCCCATCATGGAACATTTACCTAAACCATTATCATGGAATATTTACCTAACCCATTATCATAGAATATTTACCTAATCCATTATCATGGAACATTTACCTAACCCATTATCAAATTTGTACCATGAATTATGGATATCAAGTGCTCATATTGTCTACAACAACATGATGGCTGGCCACTTCATGTAAAATGGGAGGTTTGTCATGCAAATCCTCCTATTTTGCACTCCTATTTATTTGGCCACTTCAATTTAGCCTATAGCATTTTCAAACATTTTCACATAGGTCCTATTTCATAATTTCACCCCCTTTTTCTTAAAGAACAAAAATTAACTAAAATTGTCGGGTTCTATCTTAAGCTTGGGCCTTCTAGAGGCCCACTAACATAATTAAACCTATGCCAACATTCACAGAATTCCCGAAAATTGGGGCGTTACAGATCAAGTTCTACTAACCTTGGGTATAGTGATTCATCTAATAGCACTCAAGGTTTTTATCCACCAAAACAACCTTCATATTTTCAATCTTCACATGTTTATCCACAACCATACGGTTATTATCCACCATTTCCTAATTATCATGTGTCATATCAACCTCAAATGCATCCTCCACCACCAATGTATCACCCACCTCCACCTCTCATGTATCCTCCTCCACAAATATATCCTCCATATCAATTATATGAAAACTAAGGTGAAAATGTTTTTTTTTTTTGAATATATTTTTTGACAAAGGCCAAGAGAAACAAAATTCAAGAACACTCTCATAGTGAATGTGAAGGATCTGATCCTCCTCGTCATTCCACTAATTGGTGAAAACTAAATCATACCACAACCACTATTTGTAAGGTATGTTTTTTTAAAAAAACTTTTTGTTAATGTTTTTAATTTAATGATATTAAAACATTTAAAATATATCTTTTGATAAACGAATTAAGTATATTTTATGAAAAGATAATTAAGAATTGAAGCATGTTGAACTATATATGAAAGTAGAATGAGAGTGAGAATAAGTGGTAGGAAATAGGAATAATTAATGAGAATATATACATTTATCTTTTCCTTTTTTCCTTGTGCAGCTTAGAATGTTTTGATATCTTCACCATCTTCAAAGTTGTTAATAAATATTGAAGACCTCTCTCATATATGAATTTTTAATTATTTTATCTATAAAAATTTCAAACTTATTAAATATGATGAATGTTTAATGTTTCCTTTTTTTTTTTACTTTTTTATTAGTTAATATAATATTTTTAGAAAATTTGTAAATAAAAATAAGAATAATTAATTATTGTAAAAATTGTTTTCACATATTAATAAAAGTTTATAAGTGTTAGAAAACCCTCTAAAAATCATTAAAAATGACTTTTTATAATTATGATTATAATGCTTTACAATAAGTTGCGCGAATTGAAAAAAATTTCACGACTGCGATACTTGCAGTGACGGCAATAGCATCTATTATGTCCGCAACAACGATAAACGCAACGCGACCGCAACCGCAATTTAAATCCTTGATCAAAACTAAATTCTTATTCTCCTTGCAAAAGTCTATTCAGTCAAAATCATAAATCTGTAGTCATCTAAATTAAATAAATCTAGTTTCCAACAATAGTTGAGCCTTTAATCTTGGATTACTTCATAGGTTGATTAACTGAGAAATTCTGTAGTAGAAGATGGTTTCCAAGCTACCCGGTCATCTTCAGTAGGAACTTAAGAGATGAAATAAAATTACGCGACCAATCCCTAGGTCAAGACCTAATCACTCTGTATTATTACATTGAAAATATATTAGAAAAAGGAAAAAAGAAAGGGACAAAAAATTTTGTTTGGTTGTCACAGTTGGAACTTTGAATTCGTCTCTCTTTATATGCCGAATACTGCAACTTGGGAACAAGGTGAATGATCTAAAACTTAGCTCAAATACTCTTGCTGACCCGCCATCCAACGCTTCTTAACCCGTTGCCTTGTCTCATGAACTCAATGCATGCCATTACATCAAAGAATAATAAATAAACAAATAGATCTTCATCTTGATTTCACAATTTTAGTATGATAGTACATGTTGACCGAGGATCCTCTTTGTGTATTTTATGCGGATGTTGTTGAGCAATTAAAATTTAAATTACAAGTACATCAATCATTTTGCATTTGCTTTGCAATTAAAAACTATATTAAGATGTGATTGATTAACCAAGGATATCGGGTTGGACCAGTTAGAGTATCAATTCGGAGAAGGGTATTGAACTGGTTGAATCGGATTTTAATATTTTTTATTTTTTAATGATTTATTTGGACGGATCAATTGGACCGATTAGACCGGTTGGCTTGATCGATTTAACCACCAATCCGATTCTAAAAACCTTAAAAATATCAGTCAAAACATTAAAAAATATGTATTATATCCAGATAGGATTTATGTCGCCAATAACATTTAATTAATATGATACTAACTAATAATTTTATTTGAATTTAATTAATATTGATTACAATTATTATTACTTTTACTTGATTAATTTTAGAGTTTAAAGTTTAAGATTTATTAGATCTTGATTTAATTGTTAAAGTTTAAAATTTAAGGTTTATATAAAATTTAAGTTTTAGATTTTAGATGTAAAATTTATGTTTAAAAATTTATTACTATTTATTTATAATTATGCACTGTTTTTATTTTTGTGTTGTCCACTACCAAATATACACTAATGACACCTTCCAAACAAATTAGGAAAAATGATATATTAATATTAGATTTGGTAAGAGTATTATTTTTCACATATTTAATATATAAATTAGTAATAAACTAATTATAATTGGTCAATTTTATAATACACAAAATTTATTTGTGACAAAACAAAATAAAAATTTTCACTTATTTTAAAAAATTCATATTTTTTTCAGAGTTTTACTCCTCCTTTTTACTTTTATGTTTAAAATTATTTTACTTATTTTTTATTTTATATATAGTTATTTTAATATATGTATCAAGTATTTTTTTTCTCCTATTATTAGACAGTAACAAAACATGTCGTAAATACAAATGAAAGATAAAAAAAAAAACCAAGGCTCATATGTCAAAAGAAAAGCATTAAGAAAATGAAAAAATATATATAGTTAATTAAAATAATTAATTAAATTTTTTTTATTGATCACGTTGATTGTTAAAATAAATTGATGAACTAATTAGATGATGGCACGTGATAGTTTTTGATTTATCTAATATTTTTGAGATAAATCTCAAAACTAGACATGAATTTTGATTGAATATGCAATTGTATACATAAACTTTAATTTGGTGCAATTATATACTTAAAACTCTAATTGTGGTTCAAATATATACTTGAAATTTTAATTTTGATTTAATCATACACATTTAAACAAATAAATACATCAATTTATTTTTAAATTGGATAAATATAATTATTTATGTATGCAATATATAAACATAAAATGATGTTATATCAATAATTATGTTAATAATTTATAAAAATTAGATCAAATTAAAATTTCATGTATAAAATTGTAAGAAATCAAAGTTCATGTATACAATTGCACATTAAACATAATTCATGTATAGTTTTGAGATATATCTCAATATTTTTCCATAAAAATGATTAAAAAAATTATAAAAAAAATTGGATAAATTTCATAAAAATATTAAAATTGATATATATTTAGATTATGAAAATTTATAAATATTATAAAATATAAAAATATAATAAATTCTAATAAATTATAAACAAATTATAAAATTAACAAAACTTATTTAACACGTTTAAAATTAAAAAAACATATTAGAATTCTTAAAAATTGTAAATAATTATAAAAAATATTAAAATTGATATAAACTTATAAAAATTATAAACAAATCGTAAAAACTTGAACTAGATTAGTTAGCCTGAGATTGGTAAGGGTATCAGTCTAAGAAAAGTCATTAGATCGACTGACGTGGGAGCCGAGAGGTTGAACCAATTTTTTATTTTTTAATATTTTTTATCAACCAAAATTTCATTACCCAACCATTAGCATATGATAAAATAAATTATTTTGATCAAGGTTTTCAAAAACGGACCGGTGGTTGAATAAATCAGGCCAGCTGTTTGTCAGTTAGACCGATCCAACCAGTTCAATTAAATGAAATATAAAAAATTAAAAATATATTAAAATTTAAAAAAAAAAATTGGTTCAATCGTCTGGTTCCAAGATCAACCGATCTAATGGCTTTCTCTGAACCGGTACTCTTACCAGTTTCGGTCTAACCAGTCCAACCGGCTGATCTAGTCCAGTTCAAGTTTTTATTTTTATTATTTTTATAATTTTTATAAGTTTATATCAATTTTAAAACTTTTAGTACTTTTTACAATTTTTATGATTTTTATAGAATTTTAATACGTTTTTATAAAATTTTAAATATTTTAATTATGTTTTATTAATATTTATAGTTTTTTTTATAAATTATTATATTTTGGATAATATTTTTATTTTTTTTATAATTTTTATAAATTGATATCAATTTTCATATATATTTTAATATTTAATAATGTATATTTTTTGATCCTTTTTTTCTGATTATTTATAATATTTTTTTATTTTTAATCATTTTTATTAAAAAATATTAGATTAAATAAAAAATTACCACATGTTATTATTTGATTAATCTATTAATTTATTTTAACAATCAATTTAATTAATGATAAAAATTGTTAAATATTATTTTAATTAATAACAAGGACTTAATTAAATATAAATTTAAACAAATAATTATTTTAATTAATAAGAGGGCTTTTTACATTGTCTCTCGACATGTAAGGCAAAAAAAAAAAAACGGCCAAGTTACAAATTTCCAAGTAACTATGTTGAATCAATGATTTTAACCAAAATTTAGAGGGGGAAGAGAACAACACGTGTCAACTTCCCATTGAGACATATCTACCTGATTGGAACTGGGGTGCGTAGATTAAAGTAAAACCATCCAAATTTCCACGCAAAACCTCACTTAACTTGAAAGACTCTACCCTACTCTACCCTACCCCTTCCTGGAAATAAAAATTAAAAAATAGAAACAAGGCTTCCACGGAAAATGTCTCTTCTAACATCTCTTCCTTCCATCTTCTTTTTGCTCTTTCTACTAAAACCAACGGCTGCTCAACCTTGTCCCACTTCATGCCCTGGCGGTGGACCACAAATAAACTTTCCTTTCGGGATCAACCCTCACGGCAACCCCAATGGTCGCTGCAGCTATCCGGGTTTCGGTCTTTCTTGCAGCAACAAAACACAACAACTAGTCCTTAATCTCCCCGAATCAGGAGAATTCATAGTCCGGTACATCGACTACGAGGCCCAACAGATATGGATCAACGACCCTAATTTCTGTCTCCCTCAACGGTTCTTGCACTCCTTCAATATATCAGGAACTCCTTTCGTCTCTGAGTTTTGGTATACCTTCACCTTCTTCAATTGCTCTGCTATCGAAGTTGCCGAAGGTGGGTTAAGGCCAATCCCATGTCTTAGCAATCAGAATTATTCTATTGTGGCTTCTCAGGCGCCGGCAGACATTTTCGTGGATTCTACCAATGCTTTGCAGTCAGCATGTCATCCTATAACAACTTTTACGGTTCCATTTGTTTGGTATGGGTGGTGGGACGGCGTCCGGTTAGAATGGACTAAACCCGATTGTCGATCATGTATTCAAGGTCGAGGAGACTGCTGGTTCAAGAATAGTACTACTCTGGAAATTGGGTGTTTTAATCTGCCAACCCAAGGTAAGTTACTGCTTGCTAAACTACGGCCATGGTGAATGCTCTGTTCTGAAAATGGTGAACTCTTTTACTTTATTTGTTTATGGTGACTAGGAACCTAATAGCACTTGAAAATAGAGTATTACTTGGTAAAAAAAGTTTTAGAAACCTTAATTTGGATCCATGTCATGAAATCATGTTGATTTTACTTTGTTTTATTTTGAATCAAAAGCTTTCAAGTAAAACTTAAAATGGAACAGGTGATGCAGAACAGAGCGATCAGCTTTTGTTAATTTAATCCAAAATATCAACGTCACTGTAGTTTTTTTGAAATGCAGAAATAATGCCAACACAAGTTACCAAGACTCCTTACAAACCATTGAAATGGTTTATTCCATATGTTCTTATAAAAAGGTTAAATTCTATAAAAGCTCCCTGTACTATGTATCTTTGGTGGATTTAGTCTCTCTACCACAATTTAATCCGTAAAAGTACCATAGAGGTCTTTATATTAGGAATCAGATTGTATTTTTATTTCTTTATTCAAAAAATAGGTAGATGAATCCCCGTACGTTAGATTAAAGAGCAAATGATCTTTTTTTTAAAAAATTCATCCATTTGTACTGTTAAAATTTGGTTCATATACATCAGCATGAGGTACATATAGCCCACCACGTAATACTATTTGATTATTCATTAGCCACACCAGTTTTTAACAATACCAACAGATAAAATTTTTGACAAAAATGATCAATTTATTTATTTTTTTAGTAAAGGAGGCAAAATTCAATTTAACTACCAGTAAAGGGTCTTCACGATACTTCTTCTACCCAATTTAATCATTTTCAACCTAATAGGCTGATACTATTTTTTTTTTTTGGTTATTTACGTCAATTAATTTGACGCTACTTACTTTCAAAATCATATGATGATATAATATATATATCTTGATTTAGATTTGGATTTGAATTTTTTGCATAATGAAAGGAAATTGTATAATATTTATCTAAACTATAAAAAAATGACAAATGTATATATGCTACCTCACTATATGTTAAAAATTATTAAGATAAATCAAATTAATTTACTGAATTAACAAAATAAATGGGTTAGGACTCTAAAAATACAAATTTGAAAAAAAAACCTAGTATGGAATTATCACTAGCATTGGAAACAGAGAGCTTAGACCCTGATATTGGTTTTCCCATTACAGGCGGTCTTCCAAGGGGTGCCAAGTATGGAATTATCATTGGCATTGGAATTCCAGGACTCTTGAGCCTAATTGGGTTGGTTTCGTTCATTGGTAGCCGAGTGAGATGGTATGGACGTGGAGGCAACCTCACCAGTCTCGAATTCTCCACGTCAATCGCCCCTTCACCGGCTGTTATCATAACAGGACTCGACGGGCCAACAATTGAGTCCTACCCCAAGACTAAGCTTGGTGAAAGCGGGCGTCTTCCCAAGCCGAACGATAATATTTGCCCCATTTGCTTATCCGAATATCAACCTAAGGACACATTGAGGACCATACCAGAGTGTAGCCATTACTTCCATTCCGATTGCATAGACGAGTGGCTAAAGATGAAGGCTTCGTGCCCTTTGTGTCGCAATTCGCCTGGTGGATCTGCTCAAGTTACCCCCTCTATGTCTTCTTCGCCTTCATCGTCATCTTCACTCTTATCACCGTAGACAAGTTCTAATTTATGCCATTATGTATATCAGCTGTTGTGAAATATATATATCCTGAGTTCTTTCTTTTGTCGTTGATGAATTTGGGTTATTAGGAAACATGTTACCTTTCTAATTTTTTATCTAGTTGTCATTTAATTTCACACATTTTCCCCTAAAAATGATTCCTTATCAGTATATGTGATACATATTTATTTATGAAATATTTGATTTTTAAAAAAGATTATTTGGTATACTATTAGTGAAATTTTGACTTTATAAAGTTAAAAGGTTGACAAATGTCCTATAAAATTATAGTAAAATAATTTTAAAAAATACACATATTAATTTTTTTTAAACTGTTCATGGAATAAAAAAAATACATTACCAGCAAGATCAAGAAACTATTATGCATTTCTTTTTTTTTCCTTTTTTTTTGGGTTATTTTTTATTTTGTTTTTTGTTTTCTTCATTATAATATATATATAAATTATATTCTTCAAAATATATAAAAAATTGAAAATTAAATTATCTCACATTTAAAAAAAATTAAGGTTTTGTTTGGTTTTAGGAAATAGATGCTATTTTTATTTTCGGTGTTTGCTTGAAATTTTTAAAAATAATTTTTGTAAAATAAAATAAAAATATGTGAAAATAGAAAATAATAAAAAGTTGTTTTTATTATTTTCACTAAAAATACTTTGCAAAAATGAAAATAATGTAGTTTTTAATTTTAGATTAATTGATATTGGTTTAAACCTATATAAACACAAAAACATTCCTTTTTTTTAACAATTTTTTAATATTAAATTTGGTATCCTAGTTCAAATACATATTAAGTTAAAATATTTTATTTTATTTTTTAGAGAAAAATAGTTAAAAAAATATGTTTTCATGTTAAATGAGAACTATTTTCTGAAAATAAAAATGAAATTGAAAATAAAAAATAGTTTTTAAACCAACAAGTGTTGGGTGCAATGGTAAGGCAATCGTAACATGCTACAGAATATGCTACAACATCTCTCCCATTCGTCAAACATATAAGATCACCCGTAACATGATTTGAACACCTCGTATCAAGAATCCAATTATTCTTAGACTTACCATTCAACCGAGTGGCAGTTGATTGTTATTACCAAACATCGTCAGAAGAGACTATCATTACTTAGTAGTAAAACAAAGAAGGGTTGCCCCCTAAAGGTGGTGGTGGAGGAGGAGGAGAAGTCTTGTCGCCGGCCATTTAGAATGATCAAAGAGAAGAAAAAATTGTGTCAAAACCTTGCTCAAATGCCATGACAATAATAGGATAATCTCTTAAATTTTATTGATAGACCTCAAGGGTATATATATCTATATAGTAGTCGTTACATATAAATCAAATCACTAAAAGATAATATCACATAATAATATCCTATAATATCCTATTAGGAATTAAATTTCTAAGAGATAATATCCTATAATATCTCTTTAGGAATCAAATTGCTAAATGATAATATTTCATAATAATATCCTAATAGGATTGTAATAGGCCCAATCTGCCCGGGCCCATCAACCATACAAAAACAAAAAAACAAAAATTAATAGAAACTAATAAATCCAAATAATTACAAAAGTCCATTAAAGCCCAACAAAAATACAAAGCCCAAATGGCCCAAAAATTAAAACACTTTCAGAAACCTTAGCCTTCCTAACCCTCTTCAACCGCCGCTCCACCTCCACGTCACCCTCCATACACCTCCACGTCGCCTCTGTACCTGCAAGAAAGGATGAAAAAAAGGACAACAGTAATGCAAGGACAGACAGCAACAGTAGCAAACAAAATAGCATGTATCAATTTCGGCTATAAAAAAGCCATGAATAAATTTTGTAATATGGGTACACACGAAATATATACAAATATCAGAGAATCAAAAAATTTCTAAAGGTTTTTCTTTCATCCTGCTATATTCTCTTTTTCTTTCTATTTTCACTTCGTTGTTGTTTCATTTTTCATTTGCAAAACAAAAAGTAATAAACGAAAGTATAAAAAGGGAGGGCGAACTAACCTGACTCCTCGAATCCCACCGCAGTGGGTGGCTGAGGTTCGTCGTTTTCAATGAAAAATGACGCCTTTAGGTATTTTTTTTATTTTTCAGGCCACCGTAGACAGCGACGCCATCGCCGGTGACCATCGACCTCCACCGTGGTCCGACGGCCGGAGTCATGGCCAGATTCTGGGAAGGGGGAGAGAGTTAAGAGGATTTTTTTTGTTTTTTTTTTAGGAATGAGGGTTGAAATGAAGAATAAAAAAAATTAGGCTTAAATAGGGGGTCAAAATGTCGTCGTTTTAGCTTAAGCTCACAAGCCTCAAAACGACGTCGTTTTGAGGCAACCCATGCATCGACCTGACCCGCTCCCAAGGATCCGCGTGTTTTCAACAAAAGGGTTATTTGCCGCGGTCTTTCCGCTTTTGCGACGCTTTGCAATTGGGCCCCTTTTTTATTTTTTCTTTTAAAATTTATCCGATTTCTTTTTCTTTTTTTTTTCATTTCAACCCTTTGAGAAAACGCTGCACATAAATAGCCTGGGACATTTTTTCTTTCGCTCCTTGGTATTTTTAGCGTGTTGCGAATTAGTCCCTTATTCCATTTTTGTTATTTTGAATGCTTACCTGAAATTTTATTGAGGTTCCAATTTAATTTTTTTATATCCTTGCATTTATTTATTTAATTTTGGACCCTAAACTTCATTTTAACTGCAATCAAGTCCTTATTCTTTTAAATTTGAACTCTCTTTATTTATTTTAGCCCTTTTACTTATTTAGTTATTTATTTTAAAAACCGTTTTATTTAATGTACTGTTTAATATTTTATTTATTTATTTAATTGATTTCTTTTTAAACCAAATTTGTATTAGCTTTTATTTATTAATTTACCCACCCTTTTTTAAATTAGCTTGTTTATTTTATTTTTGCCCTTGTCATTGTCATTTTATTTCCCTTTTTTATTCATCAATTTACTACTTTTCATGTACTTCCAAAATTTAGATTTATTATTATTATTGTTATTATTATTGTTATCATTATCATTTGCATTTTTATAAATATTATTATTCATGCATATTAACTTTATGATTCATTAATGTTAAGGTTATATATGTTATATTTTATTATGCAATATTATGTCATTGTTACTTCAAATGTATGTTGCACTATCATTATTAGCCACGCATGACCTTTTACGGTTTAAACAACTTTTTTTAATATAATCACTTAATCATATATCTTTTTAAATATTTCATAGATTTTTTTCCAAATTCGTAAAAAGGAAAATCTTGAAATAAGGTAATGTTTCGCATTTAGAAAATTCAAAAAATTGTACCCTAACTTTCAGGGTCTCAATTTTCTCGTTGAACCTAAATAGCCAAATATCCTTTCAAATTTCAAAATACATGAATTTTAAATAAGATAAAGGCAATATTCCGCGTTTAGAAACTCGAGAAGATCGTGCCCTAACTTACGGGGTTTCAATTTTCCTCATTGGATCTAAACAACCGAATATCCTTTTAAAAATCAAAGTGCGAATTTTAAAATAAAACAATTAAAGGGCGAGCTTATTTTCAAAGGTTCAAATGCCGCGTCCTAACTTAAGGGATGTAATATTTTGTTACCTCGAGACAATAAGGCCTTCAATGTTCGATTCAATTTATTCAAGCATTTCTTTTAAATCAACATTAATAAAAAAGATCGTATTTTAAATTCTTTTCGAGTTTTCAACTTTCGACGTTTAGACATTAGTTAATCAATTAGGTACCAATTTTGGGCATTACGAGAGTGCTAATCCTTCCTCATACGCAACCGACTCCCGAACCTGTTTTCTTGAATTTTGTAGACCAAAATTGTTGTTTTAGTAAATCAAAACGTTTTATTAAAACGATCGATCACAAGGTGACCCGGTCACACCTCATCAAAAAGGATTTTGGCGACTCTCATTTTTCGTTTTCTTTTTAAATAAAAGTCGACCTTTTTTACAAAAAATGGTTTCGACAAGGATTCTATTGAGAATTACAACCATACAAAAGATTGCACTTTTGATGGTATTTTCAAGCACCACAATTTATCAAATTCAAAGTTATCATATGGCAATAAAATCTAATTTAGAACCAATGAGACTTTTTTTTAATGAGAAAATCCCATGAGCATCCTTTTTCCCAAATAACAGAGCCTTTGATTCTTCTAGTTTCACCGAAGTTGTACAAGGAGCTCCACTTCCCATTAAAAAACCTCTCATTTATAGCATACTTGACAATCTTTGCCTACTTGTCCACAACAAGCATAAAAAACCTTGGGTATTTGTTGAAAAGTGGCTAACCATGCTGCTACGATGAGTGCATACAGCTTGTATGCATGCTATATTAACAAGTTTTTTGTTTTAATTGCAATTTATTTTAGTTTGGTTGAAAATGAATAAGCTTAATGACAGCTTGATGTGTTTAGATAGTTGAATGAATTGTTTAATTGGCTTGTTTGAGTGTACAAGCAATGTTTCACAACTTATTAGGCTGATTAGTGGTGTTAGTTGTGTTTGGTAAGATGATTGTCTACAAAAATCATGTATTGTTATGATAATGGTAATAAAAATCAATTTTTCATTCCTTACTGCACGTTTTTTAGCAAGTAAATTATATTAAGTTTCTGGTTGTTTTGTTCTCTGTCTTGTTCTTTGCTTTTGTTGCTGTAAAACCCCAACAATTGCTATCTAGAGCCTGTGATCTTTGAGGGCCTTTATTCTTTTTTGTTTGATAAGAAAGGAAAGAAAAGCAATGAGAGACAGTCGAAAGGAGAAATATCCACCTTGGTTAAGAATATGGACAAAGTAGAAACAATAGATTTAACATATCATTTTTTATTGCTAACTGGCTCGTTCCTTCTAAAAAAACAAGCAAATAAATTGAGTGCTTCAAAAACAAGTAAGAATGATGTAGATCAGATTGCAAACAAGATAAACTACAATCTTTGGCTTATTCTTGCTCTTATTCTTGTTTCTTTAGTAGTTTGAATCAATTGTTTATTGTTTGAATCAATTCATTGTTATTTAAATAGATTCTTTGTGGATTAACTCGATTTAAAACCCAACAGTATTGGTGCTTGAGAGCACATTCACCATGCTATCTATCCCACCAAAACAAAGTTTCTCTCCTATTACCAAGACACCATGTGCAACCATTAGCACCAATTAAACTTTCCACCCCTTCCTCTTGTTGGACATCCACAATCTATCTCCATACATTCAACATGCTCATTCTTTTTCCAATTGCAAGAATCCATTGTTGTACTTACACTCTATATTTTTGCAGTGATTAATTTGCACCACAAAGAGTTAGGTTCTTTAGTGAATCTCTACCACCATTTAGATAATAGTGCAGTGTTATTTGTTTTAAGGTTTATCATGCCAAAACCCTCGACTTCTTTAGTATGCATACGATATCCCATCTTACTTTACTATTTTACTTTGTGAATTAGTTTTTCCTTAAGAAATCTTCTTATCATTTTATCATTTTTTTTCAGAACACCACTCAACGTATAAAACAAATTCATGTAGAACAATGACAACAAAGACAATATTGAATTAACAAGAATTACAAGTATAAAATTATTTTATTTATTTATTTATTTTTACTACACAATTCTTGCATGAAAATTTCTTTTACTAAAAAGTCTCACACGAAGGGCAAAATGTAGATTTTCAAATTTAATTACTAACATTTTATCTCTCCCTTGAAATAAAGATAAAGAATGTTATATTTCAAGAAAATGTGCTTTTAAGCATATCTCTTCTAGAGCAACAACTATTATTTAAAATAGTTATTGTTCAGAGCAACTATTGTTCGAAAATAACTATGTTTAGAATAAGGCTTTAGTTAGAATAATTGTCATTCAATATAGTTGTTATTTGAGAACAGCTCCTGTTGAGAATAGTTAAAATTCAAAATAGCTTTTGTTTAAAATAATGGCATTTTAATAATAATTATGTTTAGAACAATAATTGTTTGTAATAACTTGTATATAGGACAATGGTGTTTTCTTTTCTAGAATAGCTATTATTTAGAACAAGTTTTATCAAAAAAAAGTATCACCATATAACAACTCTTGTTCAAGAACAACTCTCATCCAAGAACAACCATCATTTTGCGTTTCAAGAGATGTTCCATGAAAGATGTTTCGCGTGGTACTGCTTTACCAAAGTAGAAGAAGTGAAAGTATCTCGGAATATGGTAAGGCTTTTGGGTTATCTTCACTTTTGAGATGTTTCAAAGAGCTTGGCTTGGTGGATTAGATATAGAGATAGTTAAGAGTTCTCCTCTTAACCTTTTCTTGTAATGTTAAGTGTTTTTCCCTCCTTTTATAAATATAGTGAATTCTTCTTCACTATTCACCATCGCTACCCCTTCTTAATCATTAAAGTAATTGTAATTGAAAAATATTTATCATTACTATCATTAATTACTAGCTTTGTGACTCATATTCTTGAAACACTATAAATAGGTGCCTTTCACAATTGGTGAATGACTTTAGGCACTTTTGACATTTTTAATATTTTGAATTCTTAAAGGATTCTCCTTTAAATTCTATCAACTTGTTTTTTTTGTTAAGTCTGATCTTCAACCATATTTCCTTTTCTGTACCTTATCAACCACCACCTTGTTGGAAAAAAAATCCGATTTGAAAATGATTTTCTTGCACAACGAAAATTTAAAAATTTGATAACTAATCCAGTTTGTGATTTTTATAGCAATAAACTTTAATTGAATTCATACCTGTGTTTTTGGATAAACGGATCCTTGATGTTTTCCATATTTCAACCAAACGGTCTTCTCCGCTATTCTTGTACCATGAATTGCTTCAAGTGTGGGCTTGAACCAATTGAATCAAAGTACAAAACTAGAAAAAGAAATTCTTTTAGGGTGAAAATGAAAAATCTTTCTTCTTTAAAAAACTGGTAAAATTGTTATTCTGAAAAATATGTTTATAATTTGAGAATAAATTCTCTCTATTTTTTGGAAGAATAACAATTTTACAAAAGTTGTGTTAATAGCTCTACCGTGCCATCTATTTCTAGAAAGAGAAGGTAAAACCCTTGTAGACTTGTAGAGGTTTATTTTAAATAGTAAAACAACATCCTACTTAGAGTAGGAGATGGGTGAAAGACTTACCCTTGTATTTCTACTAGGGTTGCCGCCCTCTTCATGTTTTATGAGTGGTTTTGGGTCTCTCTCACATTAGGTAAAATTACGAGATTTTTTGAGCCTTTTTAACCCAGTACTCTGTAACATGGTCCAACTCGATTAAGTTTTTCTATTTCCCAAAATAAGTTTTAATATTTACATATTAAATCATTTTCTCATCCCAAATTTACCCCCAGTAAAATTTTGATAGTTTTACCCGCAATAAAATTTCAAGAAAATTCGTTTAATATGTCACAACTCAATATGTTCACTATGATCGAATGATTTATTTTTATTTTTGGCCTTCAAAATAGTCCGAACACATAAACTCAGCCTTCCATCATTTTTTAATTAATCATATATAGGATTGCAAGTTTCTATTTTCATTTTTAAAAACCTACATTCATTTTCAAATGATTTCATTTCTCCATTTCGGAGAAAACCATAATCATTTCTGCATGTTTCTCATTTCTCATTTTCTATTTATTTCGTTCATTTCTATTCAAACACACAATTCATTTATGGTTTCAATGAGCTAGTGGAGGTGCTGTGATCCGGCCTGGGTAGTTGAGTCGAATTCACTTAATTGCCCGATCGTAGTCGAGAGAATTGTTCGTGCCTCGAATCTTAGAATTAGAAGTAGATGAAAAGGAATGGATAAGCAGAAGGTTTCAAGAAATGTAGGATTAGTAATAGGTTCGGCTATGGGTAGCAACAAATGGATGAATGATAGAAAGCTCGGTTTGGTTAACAAGAAAGAAATTTGAAATGGGAATGGAAAAAAGAACTCAACGTCAGGAATGATTCAACAGTAAAAAGTGTCACCCCGATTCCTATATTGTTAAGGTGAAAAGGATGAATAATTGGATAGGTGAACGCCACACCAAGATTGGTGATAAGTTCAAATAAGGACGATTGACGCCACTAGCACAAGCTAGATAAGTCTTTGGAAACTTGTACGAGATATGAGAGAAAGCAACCTCACAAGAACAATGTTCATTAAACAAATTGGAAAAAGTCTTTTTACAATGAAATGCACAAACTATTTATAACCTATCAAGTAGTAACCAAATGGACAAACTAGTAGCTTAAAGACTAAGTACATTCAGTTAAGAATACACTAGAATATTCTAGAATAAATCATTAAAGGGTTAAGTCCACATTCGGCTGATTGGAACTTCAATGGGCAGCTTCATGGTTAAGCAAAATTGACTTGGATGAATGTGCATAGATGGCAGCCCATTAGCTTGTCTAAGTTCATCCATGGATTGATTGGTGCATTAAAGAAGTGTCTTTTGGCCGAATAGTCACCTAGGGAAGTCATTTGGGTAGCAAATGATTCATGTATCAAGAACTAGATGCATTCTCCCATTCGTTGTAGCTTGTTGTCCATGCATCTTCTCTTAATCTTTATTCATGAATTGAATTTGGAAATTAATTATGCAGCTACCCCTTGGCTGAATAAGTACTTAGGAAACCCAATAGATCTCCCACATACATTCGGTCAGGCATGGAACTAAAAGGGGTCTTGAATCTACTCATTCATGAACAACCATTAATTACTCTCCATTATTGCATGTGTGCCGTCCAAAGGGAATGGATCTTTATGGATTCATTGTACCGTCCAAATAGGGAATGTATGAAATTAATCCTTATGCATGTACTTAAGCCGTCCATGTACATGTACATAATTCTTCCCAAGCATTGAACCAAGTCGTACATGTATCTTCTCATCCATTGAATTAAACCTGTGTATGCACCTAGCCTTAAATGCTCTTCAAATATTCAGCTGAACCTACAAGAGAAATGAACACATTTAATTATAATATTTAGACATAATTAAATAGCAACTAACAACTTAACTAATTAGGACAAATTAAATTAAAATTAATTAGCTTATTAATTCAACTAGCTCAAACTGAATGAAAACATTTAATGAACTAATTTAAGCTAGGGAAATCGGCATGAGCTGTAGGAAATTTAATTTAAAACTAAATTAAAACTTAGTTTATTGAAATGAAGAAGGAATGAGCTGAAACGAGCTAGGTTCGAACTCAAACGAGCTAAATCGAGCTCAAGTGAGCTGATTGGAGCTGAATGGCGCATGGGGAGCTGGAGAGGAGCTGAGATTGGATTGCAAAATGGTGCATGGAGTCTTCAAGGCATTGTCCTTAGCTCCTCCAACGTCATTGACCTTGTTATCATCCCAAATGCGCAACATCAAGACTGATAAAGCATCTTGAATTTGCTTGGTTCGAGCTCGAGTCATGGGGCATTTTGGAAGCTCGATTGATTCATGATTTGCATTCGAGGATGCCCCGGGCGTGCTCACATCAGGAGGAACCTATTGGACATATGTGGTTGAGACTCAAATGATTTATAATTAAGTTTTAGCTTTTCACCTATTAATTATAAGCTCATTTAGTCATGAAGTCATTCCACTATAGTATCGTGATTGAGCTTTCCTCAACGACATACCATTACGAAAGCAACTGCTCAGTGCTTGTCCAATGACCTTGACATAAGTGTGTTACCTTCATAGGATATCTGTGATCTCTTTGGGATAATATCCGTTCTTCCAATATGATCCTATTTTATCTCATGATAGCCATTACATCTTCTTTCATGAAAAGTCAATCACTATCAAATAGTGGTCAAGCCATTCATCACAAAAACGGACGACCTGTGGCTACATTTACTTTTCATCAACCATGTAGTGCCCATGAGAGAATATCATTTACCCATGTTTTGGGCTATGAAATTTTACTATTGTGAATGGCACTACATACTACAAAAGTCATACACCCAACGCACTAGCTTTCAGTTCCTTATCTATTTAAACTCAGACTTTTACTTACATCAAAGTGTACGAGTCACGCGTACATAGTCCGCCATCCACTCAGGATTTAGGTATGTCACACTATGAAAGTCACAAGTGAATAAATTCATAAACGGATTCAGGATCTATTCTGCTTGGGTCATGTCCAATGTACTATTAGTCCAATCAGTTATATTTACGTTTCTATCTTCTAGGAGTCACCCGTTCTGATACCCAAGATAAGACATCTCCTTAATTGGACTTGATAGATGTCATATTAATCTTTTAATCGGTTTGCTCATTTTCGGTTAGACTAAGGACATGTTTAGATTCGTCTACTAATACAAGTTGCCTTTTTGTATTACGATCCGACCACGCAATATCTATTAGTATTAGTTAAACATTAGACAACCAATGAGCAACATTTACTTCTATTTTGCTTTGCGTGCAAAAACCATTTGAGGTCAAAGTATTAATGTAATTCATGAATTATTAAATAATTTGTTTGAAAAAATTACAAGCTTATATAGACAAAAATACTACACTTAGAGCACTAGATCTAACACACCTTCCATTGCACTCAATGTTACTAAATCAGCTCCAGTCTTCCTCTCCATCTTTTTTCAGTATATCTCATTCAATTGTTTGTGACGATTTCTCTCTCCATCAAAAGAACCCTCTACATTTCCATATTTAAAGTGTCTATTTGAATTGGTTTTAGTAGGTCACAAAGATCGATGAAAGCTTTTTTGAATTGGATTTCCCCTCCCATTAAGTTTAATATGGACGGTTCCAGTTCAGGCAATCCAGGACCAGCAAGTACTGGTGGTATTTTTTGCGACATGACTGGTAATGTTTTTATTTTCTTTCTCTAAATCAATCGAACTTGCTAATGCTTTTCTAGCAACGCTGCTTGCGATTAAAGAGGTTGTTTCAGTCTTCTAACTTGGAGGAGTAATTTTACCCTTATCATGGAGAGAGAAAGTGCTTGCGCGGTGGAGTGGATTCGTAATCCACCTTTAGCCCCTGGAAGATTGAGATTCATGATCAATGGCATTAAATCCACTGGGCTTAGTGATATTTAGTGGTTTGTTATATTGTGAAAAAATAAAAAAATAAAGAACACACAAATTTTACGTGGAAACCCTTTCGGGAAAAAACCACGGGCAGAGGAAAAAAAAATTCACTATGTCGAAAAATTGAATTCAATACAAGAGGAATAGACTATGTCTATTTATAGGCTTGTAAAGCCATATTCTAGTAGGATTGAAATATCTTATCTTAATCAATATAAAATAGATGGAGTTTAATAATCGAGATGTTGATTTGTTAGGCAAAGCAGGGTGCTTCTTTTATTCTGCTTCCTCTTTAGTTTTTTTTCTTTCCTAATTTTTCGTGTTTTTGCTTGTTTGCATTTTGTTGTCTCGCCTTTGCTTTGTGATTATACAAACTATGTTTGTTTTAGTGTTGTTTTGAATAAAATTACTACTTTATTTTTTTAATTAAAAAAAGAGAGTATGAATTGGAATCTTGAAAATCTTTTGATAAAAAAAAACTGAACTCAAATTTCATTTATTATACAAAATTGTAAGAAATTTATGTAAATATGATGTATATTTGAAGTTGTAAACAAGAATTTTGAAATAACAAATGTCAATTTCTATTTATCACTAAATAAACATAAATTTTAATAATAACTATAAGTATTACATTTATATATTTATCATCACAATTTATATTATTTAAAAATATAAACAAACAAGAATATATATACTGAAAATTAATATATCCATGTATCACAAGATTCTCTAAAATAATCCAAGATGTCAACCTCCTCCTTTGTTTCTTTCTATTTAACGTCACAGATGCCTCAATAATATATATACTGAAAATTAACATTTTCATTTTTAATGTATCAGACCACACTAAATTATCATCATTTTTTTTAAATATATATGTAGTCGCCTTCCGAGTAAGCATAAAATGACATCTTTGAACTCATTTTCTTTGGATTATCTGGTTTACAATAAAATTCTTCTAACTTTTCTTTTTCTTGTATTTTTAAAGTTAAATCTTGTTATTATCAACGTTATTGATTTAATTTTTATGCTTTAATTTGATCACTTTTAATCTTTATATTGATAATTTTTTTGGTTAAATTTAGTTACTAGTATTGTATGTAGATTTAGTTCATATTTTTTTATTGGATCATTATAAGTCCCCATATTTTTTAAATTTTAAAATTTTAGTTTTGACGTAAATGACAATTGTTAATCCATTAACTTGATCAGTTTTAGTCAGTAATATGTGGAAATAACAAACTCACATGTCATTATACAAATGATAATATATTTTTCGTATCAGATTTTAGAAACAATAGAATTTAATAAATTTAACAATTATCGCTTAGAGAGGATTGAAATTCTAAAAATTAAAAAATATAAAGACTAAAAGTGACCAAATCAAATAACGTGGATTAAATATACAACTTTAGTAAAGCACAGAGACTAGTATCATAATTTAACCATTGTGTAATAGTTGAGTCTCTCGCAAATTACCTAACCGAGGGTGCCAACTAACTCGAGAAAGCTTAAAAGGAAAATTGAAGGTTTTTTTTACTTAGTTTTCCGGTGAGCACCAAATGACTCTATTTGAAACCATCTTATTCATCGTCTTTTTTTTCTCTCTTCAGCCATCAGCAAGCGTTGAAATTTACCGTGTTTCATGTGGGAATCAATTGGTTCGTTTCCCTTTCCGTCTCAGCAACCAACCCGATCGTTGTGGCTATCCCCGGTTCAATCTCTCATGCAAGGACCAAGCCCAAACTGTCCTTTCGCTTCCATTTTCCGGAGAATTCAATGTCGTACACATCGACTATTTGTTCCAAAATATATGGCTCAACGACCCTGATCATTGCACCCCCAAACGTCTCCTTCATGGACTTAACCTATCCAGTACTCCTTTTGATTTGCTATATCCTCGAAGCTTCACGTTTTTCAATTCCTCCGCCGCTGCATCAACACAACTTCATCAAGCAAAGTATATATCTTGTCTCAGCGGCACAAACTTTTATGTCGTGGCTCTACCGGCGGCCCGACTCGATTCGTCGGCATCATTGTCAACGTCGTGTTTAGAGATAGCGACGGTTTTGGTTCCGTTTTCCTGAACGGGTTGGTCGAATCTTGGGAATGGTCTTATGTTGACATGGAATGAACCGAATTGCCTGAGGTGCGAAAATGGAGCAGGGAACTGCATGTTCAAGAGTGAGACCGGCCTGGATGTTGGATGCTCCGTTGGTTTTACCAATGGTATGTTTCTATTTTGCGGTGAAAAATTATGGAGATTTTAGTTAAAAATATTGCAATATAGTTGCAGTGAAAAAAAAAAAGTATATATCTTCAGCTACCATAAATATATTCAAGCCTTGCTAAACATTATTTGGATGAGGAATTTATTTGTAAGGACTAAGGAGAATTTTAAAGTATTTTTTTAGTATTTGCTAAAATAAAAATTAGATTTTTCAATTCTAGATATGGATTTTGTGAAATGCTTTTGATTTTTACTAAGAAATTAGTATTTATTGTGTCATTTTATACCAATGTTTTAATTTCTAATTATTTTTTTTTCTTTTTTACCATGTTATATATCTATTCATTTTTTATTTAGTTCTCAAACTTGGTAATTTTTTTTCAACTTAATCTCTAAACTTATTTTTGTTCAAATTAGTCTCAAAATTTGGAAATAAATTTTTAATTTAGCCCTTGAACTTGAATTCCATTAAGGTGTGATGATGTGATCACCTACTTTTTTAAAAAAAAATTATATAAAATCTAAAAATACAAAAAATTTTGAATTATAAATTTTTAAAATTTTTCATGTAATGATGTGGTAGTATGAAAATGTATCATGTCATCACACTTTAAGAGAAGCCAAGTTAAGAGATCAAATTAGGAAAAGTCGTCAAGTTCTAGGACTAAAGTAAATAAAAAAAATGTTTAAGGACCAAGGTGAGAAAAATTATCAAATTGAAGGACTAAATGTTACTTTATCCCTTATTTTTTTTACAAATCTAATAATAATCATAATGCCATTTTTTATTTTTTCTATTATTGTTATTTAATTATTTGATCAAATTTCATTGTTTAAAATTCTTTCTACTTACAAAAGTACATTTATCCAAACAATTCAATTAAATTGATAAAATTATATAAAAAAATCATTCAAGTACACCCTAAAAGTAATTAATACATAATACCCACATTCAATGGTGATATAAAAATATATATACTTGCGTGAGGTTTACTAGTTAATGGTAGTTAATGGAAAATGTGAGGAAAGATAAAAATGGGACATACAGAAAGAAAATTTCAAAATTGCTATCCACTTCTCAATCTGTTGGTGAGGCATCGCTTTCATGCTCCCACAACCACGTCAGGCGGCGATTGAATTTCATACTTGCGTCTTTCTTTTTTCTTTTTTTTTTTTTAAAAGATCAAATAAAATAAGGAAGATATATGTTTCAATATTTATTTTTAGGTCTTTCAAGACATGCTAAATACGGTATAATGTTTGGTGCTGGAATACCGGTGTTGTTCATCGTCGGCTTAGTAATTTACCTCCGCAACAAGGTTGAAGAAGACTACAACAATCGGCATCCAAATCAGCCAGAACTGTTGTCGACCACCCCAAGATTAGATGCTTCCGTCAAAGGTCTCGATGGACAAACCATCGAGGCGTATCCAGTAACATTGCTGGGTGAAAGCCGGCGATTACCGAGGCCTAATGATAATACTTGCCCAATATGCCTTAGTGAATACCAAGCTAAAGAGATGATAAGGACTATTCCAGATTGCGAGCATTATTTTCATGCCGTTTGTATCGACGAATGGCTGAAATTGAATGCTGCATGCCCCTTGTGCCGTAATACCCCGCAAACATTAGCTCCTATTGTTTCATCTTCATCATAACATATGATTAATTTACTTATTTTTCTTTGTGTATAATTTCTGTATGGGATCAATGTTAAAGAAATAAAGTGAAAACCAAACCCATCATTATGATTATTTATTTATTTATTCATTATCAACACCTACCAAAACAATTGAGGGTGACTAGGAAAACACAAAAAAAAAGGAATAAATTTCGTCGGTGAAAACAATACAACATAGTAGACAGCTAAATATTGTTTTTCAGTTTCTTCTGACATGCCAACTCGAGGTCTAGAAGTTTAATCTGCCAAAAAAGCAAGAACAAACTCTACGTTGTTTATAATCCTCTAAACTAACTACTTACATGAATGGACTTCTTTTACGTTATTAAAAGAATGGATTCGATTTCCATTCAACCTTTCTTGTTCATCATCATTTTCTTTTCTTTTCAACCATCAATAAGCCTAGAAATTTGTTCTACCCTATGCGGATCTCAAACTATTCGCTTCCCTTTCAGGCTTATAGACCAGCCCCAATACTGCGGCTATCAAGACTTTAAACTCTCTTGCAAATTCCAGGAGACGACACAAGACGTAACCATCCTCACTTTCCCATATGCCGGTAACTTCAGCGTCTTCCATATCGATTACGCCCAACAAGTACTGCAACTAGGCTACTCGGTAGGTTGCCTCCCGAGAATTCTTCTTCAGGGTCTTAATCTCTCAGGCTCTCCTTTTATGTCAGTAAACACTCAAAGCTACACTTTTTACAACTGTTCAACCATGGTGCAATATCCTGGAGTTTTAAAAATTCCATGTCTTAGTGGGTTCAACTTTTATGTCGTTGCTATACCGACGGATGGTTATACCCCATCGACGTCGGTGTGTTTGGAGATAGCAAAGGTTATGGTCCCAATGTCAACAGATTGGTGGGAGGACGGTATGACTTTGGGGTGGAACCAACCTGATTGCCGTTGGTGTGAAAGCCATCAAGGAACTTGCCTATTCGAGAATGTTGGTGCAGGCTTGCAGGTCGGATGCGACAGTGCTATTAAACACGGTATGCTTCATTAACATCTTCTACTCAACAACAGTAAGGCTGTCTTTTTCTTTAATCGTTTAAATGTGTGTTTTTTTTAATGCAAAAAGGTTAAAAGTGAGAAAAAAACATGCATAAACTTTGAAGTGTAATAACCAATAATGGTAATTGAGTTAAAAGAGCAGTTTTTCATCTTTGCATTCCATTGGTAAAGTGGAAGCCGGAAGCTTGTTAAGAAGGGTGATGTGGGGAGTATATAGAACAATTTGGTATTAGAATTAGGATTTACCGATGGAATGCAAACTACATTGGATCTTTCAAATGTGCAGATATCACCTTTCTTCTTCACGGATATTCCTTCAATATTTTTTTTAAGGTAATATTCCTTCGATATCCTGACTACATTCCTCTAGAAATAAGTGGAGTGTCAAAATTTTTATCCATATTTATATTTAATTTTTTCACGATTTAACCATTAAACTATACCCACTTTAGTAATTAGTTCTTTTTCTATTGTATTTTGATACTTAAAAGCTTAACTCCATTATCCGTTTTAGTTACTAAAAGCTAACAATGTTAAAAAAGCTGCCAATAACAACACGCCAAGTCACCAATAACATGACATATTAATTAATGATGTAATATGTTAACCAAAGTTGACCCGTATTCGCCGAGAATTAATTGCATTGATTGACCATTGTTTGGTAAAAAAAAATCATTAAAATTGTAAAAAGTATCATTTTTTTAAAATTATAAAACTGTAAAAGTTGTTTTAAAATATTTAAAAGTTGTAAAAATTATTAAAAACATTAGAATTTGTAAATATATATATAATTATAATTTTAAAATGAAAAAAATATTTTTAAAATTATTAAAAATTATAAAAAATTAAAAAGTGTTTTCAAATTTAAAAGAAATTTTAAAAAGTTGTAAAATTTGGCCTGCCTTAGCATAAAAGAAAATCAATTTGAGATTTATGGCAAATTCCATTTAGAATATCAAGGATGAATGTGAACCAAGTTAGCTGAAACTGATTATGGGAATCGTATACATTTTTTAATATTTTAAAAAATAATTTTCACAATTTTTTTACTTTTTAAATATTTTTTTTCAATTTTTTATAAACTTTTAATGATTTTATTAATTATCATTTTTTTTAATATTTTAAATGATTTTTACAAATTTTTATAGTTTTTAATAAATTTTAATAATTTTAATAATTTTTACAACTTTTAATGATTTGTCTAATCAACGATCAATCAACATGATCAATATAGCATACCATCAGTCAACATGTCACATCATCAATTAATGTGTCATTTCATCGATGACATGGTGTGTTCTTATTTGTCATTTTTTTAACATCGTTAACTTTTAGGTACAAAAAAGGATAATGGAGTAAAATTTAATATCAAAATGAGACAAAAAAAAAATTAGATACCAAAGTGGAAAAATCAGCATAGTTCAAAAGTCAAATAATGAATAAAGCCTTTATATATATATATATGATTTATTCTAAACTTTGCCCCTCTATCTTATGAAAATTGAAAACTTAATCTTTTTACTTTAGCAATGTATCATTAATTGTTGACCCAAAAGTTAATAGTCTAATAAATTAAAATAAAAGACTAACTTTTTAAATTTTACTAAAGTAGAGGGATAAATTTCATAATTAATATATATATATTAGAGCCTCAACCTTATAGTTTGAATTTAATTTGCATTCATCTTTTCTTGTGTAGGGCTTCCATCAAGTGTTAGAGATGCCTTGGTTTTCGGCTTGGGAATATCCCTTATGTGCCTCATCGCGGTTATAAGTTGCGTAAAACTCAACTTTACCGAGGGACAGAACCACCCCAACCCCGAAATCCTCATGACCCACCCTCGATCAACTCCAGGTTCAACAAAAGGCCTTGATAGACAAACTATTGACACATGCCCTACAACTTTGCTTGGTCCAAGCCGATGCCTACCCAATCCGAGAGACAACATCTGCTCCATATGCCTATGCGAATACCAAGCCAATGAGACGTTAAGAACTATCCCTAATTGCAGCCATTATTTTCATGTCGATTGTATAGACCAGTGGCTTAAACTAATGCAACATGTCCCGAATGTCGCGATAAGTTTGAGGAGCCTCCTCTTGTCGCTCCTACATTATCATCACTTATGCCCGTGGTTGCTTTTTTTACTTTAATATATGTGCTTTAAATGTTGTCAATTAATATTGCTTTGGGTTAAATGGAGACTTAGTTGTTGCTTTATATCTTCACTTATCATTTATAAAAATAGATTTTGTTGGAGGCATAAGGGCATGTTTACCTTTGCCTTCGATATATATTTTTTATTTTATATATGCACTATCAATGAATTCAAAACGATTATGTTGTATTATTTTATGCATAAACAAAGTTCATATCGTGTTATAAACATCATATTATAAAGGGTTAATGTTATATTTGGCTCTTGAAATTTAACTAAATTTGCAATGTGCTTGTACTAAAAAAATTGTAATTTACTACTTGTAGTATTTCTCTACAATAAAATCCACCCTAACACCTTAATCTATATCTATAATTTATATAAAACCAAGAATTTAGAAAATAGTTTGAATCAATGAAAATACCGTTTATTTTTCTTTATATTACTAAATTGACATTTAATAAAAGAGTTTTTATTCATTTAAACTATATAGTTGAGTTGAAGTTAAATTTAATATGTAATAGCTTGCCTAGCGTAGATCGTATCAATATGTTATTTGGCGTATAGTTAGGTAAGCTAGGGTAGAAAAAGGATGGGATTGGTGAATTATCCGTTGCGTCTAGGTGGCGTATTGCGTGAATACAACAGTACACCATTTTGCAGAATGTCTCACTAGAATTCGCCATTTGGTGGACTTTTTTGGGAGGCAATTCGCCAACCCCAGATACTTTGGGGTGAACTTGTTAGTTTATGGATTGATAGATTTGTTTTCTATGTTTTAGCATAGAAACAATGACTCAGTGAGTATCGTTAGAGTTTAGCTGAGACCTAGTTGAGATTGAACTAGAGTTCTGTAGATGACAACTTGATGTGCTTAGGTAGTTGAATGATTTGTTTAGTTGACTTGTATTAGTGTACAAGCAACATTTTATTACTCACTAAGCTAATTAGTGGTAGTAGTTATGTTTGGTAAATGATTAGGTTTCAAAATTTTAAGAAACTCTATTCTCAGGTTTCAAGGGCTATAGTGGGGTTTTCTAACCCTCTCACTAAACTTTGTCGCCATTGTTTGTGCTATATAAGGATGTCGATAGCCAGCATGTTTCACCTTTGTTTTTCTCTACATTTTTTTTGAGTTTTTGGAAAATTTTAAAGTATCTTCGTTAGAGAAGACGAAGGTGGTTCCAATAGCTAGTCAAAACACCCTTGTTAAGTACCAGCTTATTGGTAATTTCTAGAAAACCCTAAGGTGGTTGTCGAAAGGATTTACGTTTTTGCATTAGTGCATACATGATTAAATTAGATAAATGGTTTGATGGTTATAACTGTTTCTTATTTAGCCCAAGAAGCTAGTGACCATTAAAGTAGATTCTGTTCTGAAGCTTGCTGGTGAGTTCCTTCTTACTTCCTTTGATTTATGATACTTTCATGATACATAGGTCGTGTACGGTCAGTTGTTTCTACTGTAAATGAGTTGATGTGTTGTGTTTGGATGGGTGTGTAATAAACCAATGTTGTATGTGTGAGTATGGTCATTGTTGATGTAAAAACACCCTCATTGTTGCACGAGCCCAGTATTACACAAATTGTGATATGTGAAAATATGGAAAGGAAGTCTGTTTGTGATGCCTCCAGTAGGGTAGCTATATTGCAAACCGGGCTGATAGATCACGGTCTGGCCTTACGAGAGAACACATGTTCAACTTAATAAGGATGATATGAATATGACTAATTTATGATTTTGGATTATGGGTCCAAGGCTAGCACAAGGAAGGATAGTTTGTAAACATGCATGATTATGGGAGATACACATGAGTTGGAGAATAGTAAACGCTCGTGTACTGTGTGTTATATTTAAAATGGCAAAGTATTTCTGCCATTGAAATGTAGATATCATTATTGATTTATCATGTCCGTACGACAAAGTCTCACAAATAAGTCTGTTTTTCTTATAAGAATCGATGCTTGTTGAATAGCGGTATTTTTGTAATTTATTGCGTCTATTTTTGTAACTCACTAAGTACAATTGAACTTACTCCATTACTTGTCCTTCTTCAGACATATTTCTAGTAGAAGAGGAATCAATTGAATGAGACTACGCCAGAGCTACGGTTGCGAGTGAACCACTTGTTTATTTTTGTATCATGTATGGTTATTTTGGCGGATGACGTATACATATGTTTTGTATTTAACTTTTGCAATTAACTTCGTCATTGTATTGTTCTGTCTGAAAAAGAGAATTAACCCTTACTATGAAAGTGTACGCCAAACTCCCTTGAATTGTATTTTATGAATTTATTTTTTATATGCTTACGCCATAACTAGGTAGTGGTTGGATAATATAACTTTTCTTGTATAACTCCTATTACTTTCTTTAGAGATGCGTCAAAAGAATAATAATATTTTTTTAAAAAAAAAGAAACTTTCATAACTATTTTCTCAAAGATTTAAGTTAAGCTAAAAAATTTAAATCCATCAGTAATGGCCTAGCCCGTTGGGGTCTGTTTTTGGAAAAAAATAGGGGTTTGAAAAACGCAACGAAAAATAAATTTAAGGAAAATAGAATTTTAAATTTTTTTTCAAAACAAAATCTTAATTGTGATATTTAAAGTAATAAACACTTAATCAAAATTGTATTTTTTCAATTCGTCTAGGATGAGCACTTCGACTGAGTAGTCTTTTTCGCTATTCTCAAGCTCACGTCTACAGAGTGTAAGCTCGCTTCAAATTAGAAAATTTTTCACAAAAATTACTAGTGGGGGTAATTTCTCAATTTCTCTAAACTTTTAGGTAAAGTTGTAAATAAAAAAAATATCTCTAGAAATTTTCTAAAATAATCTTTTCAGAGAATTTTCTCTTTACAACTTTCTCTTGAATTCAAGTGTGTTAAATAATTATCTAACGCTCTCTTTATATAAGGAGAGTTTAGAGAGTTCAACAATTATTAAACTTAATCACTTTAATATTAAATTAATATAACATTTATCAAGATAAATATTAGATTAAATTTAATATTAAATCTTATTAAAATAATAGAAATTTATCTACAAGATAAACATTAAATTTAATTTAATATTAAGATAATCACTTTAATACTAAATTAATAAAATACTATTAAGATAAGTATTAAATTAAATTTAATATTAAACTATTAGAATAATATTATTTTTGGAATAGTTAATCTGAAATCAAATTCTTTGGTAAAGCCCAAATAGGAGTGTAACTTTTCCACTATTCAACCATCAAAGACCAACCGTCGTTAGCCACCAGGACATCGCTGCTGTAACCGCTGGCACCGTTGTGTCTGATGATGCAGGTGCGACACCCTTACGGCACCCCAAGCCAATTCGGTTATTTTCGGTTCGACCAGAGTCAGTGACAATGCGATTGGTCTGGTCTAACCACCAGTTGGATTGTCGACCTGGTTTTACAAGTCGGACCCAATTCGACCAGTTTTTAGGTCTTGGTATTAGTTTTGGGCTCCCAGACCCAATTTACGATCTTAGGTTCAATTTTCAAGTTCAACTACCCATTGGGCCAATTGTTTGACTCGAACATTAAGTTCTAAAAATATTATATTAATTTTAATTAATTTGATTAATTTAATTTTACTTTATCTAAATTAAAAATCACTTAGATTTTCCAAATTATTTTTTCAAGAAAATTCTTTAATCAAATTCTCTAGTTAAACAATTCTCATGACCACCTAATTTAATTCCACATCAAATAAATCGACTCAATTAAATTATTTCCAAAGTCATAGAATTTTCTTCTAATTCAACTGCAGTCTGATTGAGCTTTTGTTGAGCTGGCGGAGGGACCAATCGAACATATGCAATTAGACTCTAACAATTGTAATTATATCCAGAAGCATCGTTTCGATAATTTACAATTACTTAATCATGGAGTCAGTCCACAAGAAGTACCATGATTGAAAACTTCTTATTGTATACTCTTTATGTAAGCAATTCATCCAACTTCTTTGTCCAATGACCTCGTCATGTGTATGTTACCCTCATATGATATCCTTGATTCCTTTAAGTTAAATCCGTTCACTCAATATGATCTTATTTTATCTAATTGTCACCATTATGTTTTCTTAATGATTAATATGATCACTGTCAACAAATGACTGTGATAAATTGCTCGTTCAAGAACTAGCAACTCATAATCACGTTCCATATTTATCAATCCACACAATGTTAGTGAGAGGATATCATTAACTTTTTATTGAGCTATGAATTCCACTGTTGCTAGTAAAGTCATGGCATACACAAGTCATGTACCCAACATACCGGCTATGGGCTTGATCATCTTTAGAGAATAAGCCTCTACTTATATCAAAGCAATGAGTTGCATACGCATGGTCAGTGACTAACTCGGGATTTAGGTAAATCACACTATGAATGTCACAAGTGAATTAGTTAACAAACGGATTTAGAATTAATTCATCTTGGGTCCAGTCCAATGCATCATTCCACCAATGAATACATCTATGTCTCTACCCGTGGAATCAACTACTCCGATAGTCAGGACTAGCCATCTCCCCAATTAGAAATGTAGACGACATAATAATCCTTCTCAATATTTAAATCAAGTGTTCACTTTGATTCTTTTACGGGATTACGAACTCATTTAGATTATCTACTAAAGTAAGTTGTCTTTCTCGTAATGTAAATGTTCTTACAATACCACTTCTCTTCAATTTGAACTTAAATAATCAATGAGCTAATATTTGCTTGTTACAATTTCACTATATATGCAAAATATAAAAGATAGAAATGCAAAAGATATAATTGTGAAATGTGAAATTAACTTTATTTATTTATTCATCATTCAAATATATAGAAAATAGTTACATGTTTACTACAATATGGACATATTTCCCAACATCTGTTTGGCTGAATGGTACACGTTATGCCTTCCTGACGGGCTAAGAGGTGTTTCACAATGTATTAAGAATAAGTAATTAAGTACTAATAATAAAAAATTCATATCAATCAATTTTTTCATTTTTATATAATAGAGTTTTTAATTCGTTTGAACTACACGGTTCAATATATTAATTAATTATTAATAATTTATTATTTAAATTAATCATCATCTAATTAGTATTAAAGTTGTATAACTATTAAAATAAAATTTATCATTATAAATAACATTAAACATTTAAGCAGTTTCATATTCAAATGATGACGACACTCGTGAAAATTTATTTTAAACGATGACAAGTTAATATTATAATATTTATTCATCACAAATTTATTTATAATTTATTATACATATTATATTAGATTTATTTAAACTCACTTTTATTAGCTTCTTATTAATTTTTTTTCCTAACGTGATTAGGAGTAATTTTCATTTTTGAATTTTTCTAAAATTTTAATTTCTATTATTTTTTTCTATTCGATATGCAAGGTATCACTACAATTTGTTCCTATGATCTAATCGGTATGATTTTTGTTTTCCCATATTTGCCTAAGTTTGAGAGCTAAATACTTATTTGTATGGATAAAGAGTAAGTAAAATAAATCAACTACACCTGGCCAAGTCCTCCACTCATGTTTAAAGATTTGCCTAAAAAATAAAAAAATTTGGACAAAAAAACGAGGCCCAAAAAATGGACTTGTGTAAAATTTAAGACCTATTTTCTATATGAGCTCGCCTTTGGGCAAGATTATTTTGCCCGAGCTTGACCCAGCACGAATGTATTATGTTATAAAAAAATTATATTAATTATATATGCTAATTAATAATTATATATTTAAATTTAATCACTGACCCAATAACAATTAAACACATTACTCAAAACCTAAAAAAAAAAACCAACTAAATAACCCAACCTAGAATATAAAATTTTAAAAATTTTATTTAATACAATAAAATATTTATTTGTGTTTTTAATATAATAAAATATTTATTATATTTATGGTAGTATTTTTTTAATGTACTTTTAACGTGTTAGAAAAAAAATTTGTATTTTTTTGTGCATTTAGTGTATTATATTTTTTAAAAAATATATTTAAATAAAAACTAATCTAAAAAATCAAATATGGATGGATTCGGTCCGGTCTGAGTTTACCTATCTTAAATTGGGTCAAGCTTGAAAAAAAGTAAGCCAATTTTTCGAGTCGAGCCTGGACTTAGAAAATTGGTTTAGATACCTTATATGAGCTCGATCTGATTCAACCTATGAGCACATTTAATTGTAACCATACCCAAAAAATCATAATTGAGTAAAAAAATTAAAAGGAAGTGAATTATTATAATTGTAATTATATAAATTATTTGATTTATAATAATAATTTTTTATTATTTATCATAATTTTTTATTTATATATTTGCAACTTCAAATAATTAATTGTACGAGAAGTTTAATAATGATAGGAGATAATATATTGAGAAAGAAAATAAAGACGGTAGTAATAAGAATGATAGATTGAAATAGAATATTAAAATAGAAAATTTTGTTACGAATATCTTATTAAGTGGATGTTCATCAAGATTAATATAAGTTTTGATGTACTTTAAATTTTAATAGTTATTAGAATTAGATATTTACTTCATTTATACTTCTTATGCCTATAAATAGAGACTTTGAAGAAGAATTATAATCATCCCATTGATCAATAAAATACATTCTCTATTGATTCCCATATTTTCTTTGTTCTTTATTTTTTCTATCCCTATTTATTTTATAACATATTATTAGCACGATTCTCAATTTTTTTTCTAAACCCACCTTGTGACAGCCCTAAATTGACCCTAGTCGGAAAGTGGTTTCGGGACCACGAATCCGAGTCATAAAAATAATTAACAGTCATATTTGATGCTTATTATATATGAATATGGATGTGTGAAAAATTCATGCTTAAATTTTGTATATAGTATGTGAAATTTATTAAATAGGACTTGTATGAGAAAATTTAGAAATGTGCTAGGCAAATGCTAAAGTGGCCTATTAATATATGTTGGAAAGTGCTTGTACTTGCATGTCAAATTAGCCAAACTATAGGTAGTGGCTGGCCATGCTACAAATTATATAATAAAATATGAATTTTCTATTAACTTTAATTAGCTAAATGGCATAATATCATGAATTAATGAAAAGAAAATATAGAAAGTGGGTGAAAACAACAAAGTGTTCACCTAGTTCATTCCAAAAGGCCGAAAGTGAAGGGGAGTTGGGAGGAAAGGAGCCATTCGGCCATTTCAAGTCTTCATTAAGGTATGAAATTCATGTTTATTCTTGAAATTTTAGATAAAATTGAACTAGTTACCAAGTTCTTTAGGTAACCCATGTTAGGAATTTTGATTTTGGGAAGACTAGAACTTTCGGCCATAGTAGCTATTGAGGATTTAGGTTTTTGTTTCATGTTAAATTGGATGAATCTTGGTGTATGGGTGTTTGAACTAAACTAATGATCAAATAGGTGCATAGATACAAAGTGGGAAGAATCGGCTACTAAGTTTGATACTATTGCCGAATATGAAAATGTTATGCTTGAGTAATGCATGTGGTTAGAATTGGTAAAATGAAAAGAATGCTTAAAGGTGTTATAATTGATTAGGTGTTAAATTAAAAGCTACTAAAATTTTCATTGTTTTAGCCGAATATGTGTTTGTTCAAAGAAGGAATTATTGAAGAATGTATATGAACTTGGCAAGTGAATTCGGCTTAGTACATAAATGATGTGAAAATTTTGGAATTTATTTTTGATTATGTGTATGTATGACCAAGTATAATCGGCCACATGAGTAAAATGAGTTTGATATGTGATTGCCGAATGTGACAACAAGTAAACATTATTGGTAAAAATATTGAATACTTCTACTTGTATTCATTAAGCTCAAGAGCAAGGGGGATCAAAGTTAGATCGGGGAAAGGAGAAAGCAATAGAGTAATCAATCCACAACCGTTTCAATATACCGAGGTAAGTTTTTAAGTAGGCTCTTCTAGTATACATAATTAAAGATGCCTATAAGAATATGGTAAATGAATCGAAATTTTTGGTTGGCACTTGAATAAAATTGTTCATTAATTAATGTGGGTATGCGATTCATAGTGAGGATCATTTGGAGTTAAGCTGTAAAGGTGTTATGAACATGTAAATTTGAGTATAACTTTGGAGTTGAAATGTGAATGATGATATGTATATTGATAGAATCTATTCGGACTAAAGGTCCGCAGGCTATGAGCTGGAAAAAAAAAATATAACCGGGTTAAGTCCCGAAGGCATTCGTGCGGGTTATTATAACCGGGTTAAGTCCCGAAGGCATTTGTGCTGGTTGTTACATCCGAGCCAAATTCCGAAGGTATTTATGTTTGGAAAGGTGCGACTCTGTCGTAATAATTCCGATTAATGTGCTCATAATCCCTAATATGACCATGTATGGATCGTATATACATTGGAAAAATTTGGTACAATGTCAGTTGTGATTACATAATCGAATAATGCTCTTCCGGCCATTTCTTAGGATTATATGAAGTCTATAGCTCACTCGAGCTACATGAAATTGAATCAAATGAAATTTAGTTAAGTTTGACTTCGAATGTATAAACCTATTGATAAAAGTGTAAATTAAAACGAATACGTGATCTTGTGCATAGGCATTATTTATCCTTATGAATGCTATTTCTTTTGTGTTTTTGTTTCAAATGAGGTCCTTACTTATAAACTTACTAGGCAACGAAACGCTTACTCTGTTGCTTAAATTCTCTGTATTATAGATTTTGTTCGTCAGCTATCGGACTCGGAGGTGTCAAAGTTGAAGTCATCCACACTATCTAAGCCACTTTTTGGTACTCTTCAGTTGAACTTGATAATGGCATGTATAGGGCTGACCCTTGTTGTTAATTAAGTATCTTTTGGTAATGTATATTCGTATAGCCATGCGAAAATGGCTTGTATATTTTGAGTATAACATTATGATCATTTTGTATATATGGTCTTATGATATGGTTATTAAGTGGTGTGGAAATGTTTGGTAATGATTAGCCATTGGAATGGCCAATCATGGTCCTATTGGTGCTACGTATGTCATGGCTAATCGTGATTATACTTGGAAATAATGTATGTCAAATTACTAGTTGATTCATGGAAAATTATGAAATAGGTAAAATTTACCTTAAAATATATGCTGACAGCAGCAGTGATGTGAATTTGAAAAATCACTAAAAATAGTAGAAATGGAATTAAATAATGAATAAATTATGCAATCAAATCTTGATGAGTCTATTTTCATATGAAAGAAACGAAACGACCATATCAGCCCTATTTTATGAGATGTTTAAGTTTTCGTGAAACAGGGCCAGAGCGATTTCTGGATCCCCTGTTCTGACTTTGGAAATTCACCATAAATTAATCAGAGATAATTAGAAGTCATGCTTTATATGTACAGATTCCTTTTTGAGTCTAGTTTCATTAGAAACAAATGGAATAAGTATTGAAGCCCTGTACAGAGAGATATCTAAGTCTTAATGCATGAAGGTCAGAGTAGTCAAACCCTGAAACGGGGAGACTTTAACTAATAAACTGTACTAATTGGCCTGACCAAAAATTATAGAAAAAGATTAGTAAATATATGTATGAGTCTAGTTTCAGGAAAAATTTACGGAATTGGATTTGAGTTTTGGAACTCGAGATATGATTTTTAGAGTGACTGTTATGCAGTTAGCCAGCTCGTCTGGAAATTTTAAAAATGAATTGTATGAGCTGTTTAAGTAAGGAATTAAGTCCGTTAGCACCTCGTGTTCGACTCCGGAAACGGTCTCGGGTACGGGGTGTTACACACCTCGTCCTAATTTTTCATTTGATAACCCCTCCAAAATTTGAAACCCATACCTCAATTGCTTTCTATCCCTTTCTAATCCCTCGTTGAATTACTTTCATTATTTTTCTAACCTAGCATTCCAATTGGTTGCTTGGTTACCCCAAAATTGACGACAAAATAGACTTTCAAACTTGTGTAGCGATTTACTTAAAGTTCTCTGAAGGAATCAAATTTAATTTCTCTATCGATTTAAGGTAATCCTAAATCTTATATCACAAATTGTTCTATACTATTTCCTATTTTCATTCTTAAATACATTATTATAATTACATTTGACAAATAATTTGATTACTATTATTTTACTAATATTTTTTTAGTTTTTTTAGTGGTTATAATGTCAAATCTTGCTAAATTTGAATTTGCTACCCTAGATATCTCAGGCAAGAATTATTTGTCATGGGTGTTGTAATAGCCTATTTTCAGTAAAATCGGAACAGTGGCTTTGGGACAATAAATCTGAAGTCAAAATATTTATTTAATTATTATTTTAATGTCTACAGCATGTTAATAGAGTCAAATGAAAATTTCGTTAAGAAATTTTGAAGTTTACATGCTTAATTTAGTAAAAAAGATTAAATCGCGTAAAGTGTAAAAGTTATGTTCTAATAGCTAAAGGTGTCTAATAGCTATAGAACCTTTAAGTGGATGTCCTTATGTGGTAATTAAACCATTTTAATTGTGAGTGGTCATTTATGTGCATGATTAAGTGACTTTAATGATTTATAATAAAGGTTAAAAGTGTAATTTAATAAATAAAGTAAATTAAATTAAGGAAAAACAATGTATCATCTTCCTATTCTCATCTACCACCGAAATTTTAACCTAAGAAAAGTCATGGGAGAAGTCTAAGCATTCGTCCATCTCACCTTACTTGCATATAAAGAAAAGCCACGTTCGGATTTAGATCAAGGCAAAGATGAAATAGTGGATTGATAGATAGATTTTCTCCAAACTAATTCGAGGTAAGTTTGTACGTTAATAAGAATTAAAGTAATTGTATTTTAAATGCTTTATTATTGCATTTTTGATGAATACGATTTCACAGAAATACTCGACGAAGATTTGGTGACGTATGAGATCCCGATTGAACCTTAGGAATAGATAGGATACGAATGACATGTCATTAGAGGTTACCATGTTTTAGGTGCTGGTCCTGTACGTTCTACCGATGGCTAAGTTTTCCAGCTTGTGTTGAGGTTACTCATTAGCTTGTGTGATCAGACCGTGTAGTTATGTCTTGACCGTCAGCTTGTGTGAGTAGACCCAGTGATAGCTCGAGAGTGAGCATATATATATATGAGATATGAGATAAAGATGGTTTCGACCATGTATTGGCACTTAGTGTGCGAGATACTCGAGTATCCTATATTATTCCAAATGGTTCAACGAGCATAGTTATGTTTTGAGAATGTATGAGTTTAATATAAACAAGTCCAGGTATGTACGTGAATCATGTGAGAATTGATTCTATGAGATTTGTGATTTCATGTCTAACTTTGTGGATGAATGTGTGTTAGACTTATAGATTAAATTGAATTGCATTAAGCTATGTTTATTTACTTAAAATGTGATTAAATGGTAAGCTAAGTTTTAGGTTATACGAATTTATTAAGCTTAATTGCTTACTTTGTTTACTTTCCGTGTTTTATAGTGATTCGGAAGCTCGCTTATTTTGGAAGTTGTCGGAGATTGCATCACACTATCAAACTCTTATTTTGGTACTTTTGGACTTTATGTATTTTGGTTATAAGACATGTATAGGTTATTTGGCTAATGGAAGCCTATATGGTTTGTTATGTTTTAACCATTGATGTGGCTTGACAATGATATATGTTTTGATATGTAAATAGGTGTAAATGACCCTTTGATATGTGGTTTATAATTGCTATGTGAATGCCTTGTTGTGAATTGTTACTTAAGGTAGGAAATGGTTGAAATTGAGAATATATTCACATGCTAATTTTTAGGCAAGATAGTGCATATATGTAATTGACCATTTAGGTAGTTTTTTTTTGAGGTGATTTTTGGCATGTTTTAAAATGATCATTTGAAATGTCTATGAACTTAGAATTGATGGTAATGAAATTGTATGATATAGACTTGTTTGTGATTGGTTTGAATGCCTATTGATGATATAGTCATATGCTTTTTGGTATCTGTAGGTTGGTAACACATTGGATGAGATATAAAGCTTGGAAAATGGCTTATTTTTTTCCACACGGGTAGAGACATAGGCGTGTGTCTCAATCGTGTGTGATATACGACTAGGTGACATGGCCATGTGTCCTCTTATACTTCTTTAGAAATCAAGTCAGTAGCTTCACACGGCCTAGCACACGGGCGTGTGGATTGGCCGTGTAGCACAAGTCAATATACCCTCAAGTTTTCACATGGTCTAGCACACGGGTGTGTGAGGCCATTTTGAAGGGTACACGGCTTGGCACATGGGCGTGTGGTCTGACCGTGTGACCCAAGTTAGTGAGTTACACCGGGTCAGACACAGGCTGGGACACGACCATGTGATCCCTCTTCGAATGTCCATATGACCTATGACACGAGCATGTCTCTTAGCCGTGTGAGACATATGGCCTGGCCACATGGGCGTGTGTCCTCTGCACTTTGAAAATTTTTCATGTTTTTCTAAAAATTTCTTAAGTACTCAATTTAGTTTCGAACCACTTCTAATGCTTGTTTTAAGCCCCAAGGGCTTGTGTTAGGGACTATATGACTGAATTTGATTGACTTTTGTTGGATATAAGAAATGAATATGAAATGTATGATTGTTTAAGAGATAAGTCTGGTAATGCTCTATAACCCTATTCTGGTGATAGATACAAGTTAGGGGTGTTACATTTCTTGGTATCAGATTTACGGTTTAGTCGATTCTCAGACTAACGTAGCGTGTGTAAGTCTAGCTATACATGCCATATTTAACTTGTGATAGTGTGATATCTCTTGACAGTTTTAAATCATGTTTTCATATAGTAATGGATCCCAATCGAGCAGACTCTAACAATGTAGAAAGTAATGCACCAGCTTCCGTTCACGGAGCAGTGCCGTCTGGTTTGAGACCCGTATCTAAGGGTCAGGGAGGAGAGGCCAATGAAACCTTCTTCCAAATGATGAATTAGTGGTTTTTTGAGTTTTTCTGAACGAATCCAGTTGCTCAACAACCTTCATCCCTAACTATTCCCCAATCGATTCCCATAGTTTCTCAAGTTCTAGAACTCATCCGTTCAAGCAAACCACTTGTGGATAAAATTTGAAAGTACGGGGCTAAAGAGTTCAGAGCTACAATTGATGATCATCCTAAGAGAGATGAGTTTTGGCTGGAGAATACGAGAGTTTTTGATGAGTTGTCTTGTACACCATCTGAATGTTAAATGTGTTGTGTCTCTTCTGAGAGATTATACTTATCAGTGGTGAAATACATTGATATCTGTTGTACCAAGAGAACGGGTCACGTGGGAATTCTTTCAGATTGAGTTCAGGAAAAAGTACATAAGTCAGCGGTTTCTGGATTAGAAACGTAAGAAATTTGTAGAGTTGAAACAGGGTCATATGATAGCAACCAAGTATGAAAGAGAAATCATGAGACTGAGTAAGTATGCTCAAGAATGCGTCTGCACTGAAGAAATTATGTGTAAGTGGTTCAAAGACGGGTTGAATGAGGATATCAAGCTTTTAAACGGAATTTGGAACTGAAAGAATTTATTGTTTTGGTAGATAGAGCTTGCAAAGTCGATGAGCTTAGCAAAGAAAAGAAAAGAGCTGATTTTGAGGCTAGGGATTTGAAAAAGAGGTCAATGGGTAAATCATATCATTCATTGTCAAAGAAATCAAGGGATTCTTATAACCATTCGACTGCTTCAGTGGGGAATTCCAACAGAGATCATGGAAAGCAACACACGAGTCCAAAAGCTCAAGTCACTTTAGTATCGAGCGTTGGTAGCGTCAAAGTTAACAAACCTGAGTGTCAACAATGTGGAAGACTGCATTTTGAAAATTGTTGGATGAATAATAAAGCTTGTTTCAAATGTGGCTCGCAAGAGCATTTTATTCATGATTGTTCTGAGTTATCCGAGAAAGACAAATTTCTAACTACAAGGCCGAGTAATACAGTTGCCAGGGGAGACCACCTTGAAATACTGGAAATATGAATAGTAGCAAAGGTACAACAAAGGATTCTGCTGTGAGATTCAAGGCTCGAGCGCTAGCCAGAGCTTACGCTATTCGTACTCGTGAGGATGCATCGGCACCAGATGTTATCACCGAAAATTTTTCTCTTTATGACACTGATGTAACTGCCTTGATTCATCTTGGATCGACCCATTCATATGTCTGTACAAATTTAGTATCTAGTAAGAGTTTACTTGTTGAGTCCACTAAAATTGTGATTAAAGTATCGAACCCCTTAGGCCAGTATGTTTTAACTGATAAAGTTTGTAAGAATTGTCCGTTGATGACACGGGGTGTAACACCCCTTACCTGTACTCAATGCCGGAATAGGGTACGAGACATTATTGTACTTGAATGCAATCGAACACATAAGAACCAGACCATAAAATTTTGTTCCAATTAAGGTCATTTAAACATATAATTAACATCCTTTATACAGGCCTACAAGGCCCAAAACATGCATCGAAAAGGATTTGGGACTAAAACGGGAACTTCTGGAACTTTTACAACACTTATAAAAATTTTCATGTTTTAGAGAGTCGCACGCCAGTGTGGGTAGGCCATGTGGTCACACATGCCTGTCTGGCTTGGGACACGACTGTGTCCTCAGCCCGTGTAACTCTTTAACTATGATGTCATCAACCAAATAAGGTCACATGGCCAAGGAAACCGCCCGTGTCCTTAGGCCGTGTGGCGAATTAAATTCCAAAATCAGGTGTAGACTTCACACGGCCCAGGCACACGCCGATGTTCTGAGGCCGTGTCTCTCACACGATCGTGTCTCAGCCTTGTGTTTCTTACTAGGCATTCTGTTTTGCATTAATAAGGGTGCAGGGGACACATGGCCGATCACATACCTATAGGGCGAGCCGTGTGTCACACACGGTCTAGACACATGTCCGTGTGCCTACCCATGTGATGACTTTAAGGCTATTTTCCAAGCCAATTGCCACCCTTATTTGTCCAAAACCTTAACACTCATAAACATAGCTTATGCATGACAACTTCCCATCACATTATACTTGCTTAAGACTCCCTTATATGACAAATCAAATCATACCAACACGCATATACGAATAAGCAATATTTCTTAGACTTGCATGCATGCATTTTCATACCATTTTATACACACACATGACATTCATTAACGTTCAATCATCAATAACCATAGGCCATATCATAATAAAATTGGCACATATATACATGGATGAATAAGTTTACAACCAATAATCATTATGAGCCATATCTCATTGCCATACACAAAAATGAATCAACTATCTTTATAAGCCAACATTTTTGGCTAGACCAATATGACATATAGAAAAAAGACCAAGTCCCTAGCATGCCATACTCAAAATGTTGAGACTAACTATACCCAAAAGATCCAATTGATAGTGTGAACGAGCCTCCAATGTCCTTTGATCCCCGAGCGAGCTTGGTGACACTATAAGGAAATGGAAGAGCGAGGGAGTAAGCATAAAGCTTAGTAAGCTTGCATGAAATTAATAAGAAATAAAAATATGCCTTTTTATCCACAACATAACATAACTTAAATCATCCTATTCTCAATAACCATCGTAGTCATACCCTATCTCATTCAATTTACATAAAGTTCAATGGAATTCAAGGTCATAATTCCTTCATTCTCATCTTACCGAAGTCTTATCATTTTGTAATCTCAATAACTACGAGCTTGGTGTACATACCTGTACCCTTTCAACATGATCATACCTCGTCATTTCCTTGACAAATCCTTGGACTGCCCATTGAACCACTTGGAATACTAGGGACACTCGAAATTACCATACACAATAAGATGTCAATGCCATGTCCCAGATATGGTCTTTACATGGGATCTCACGTCAATTTCATATCCCAAATATGGTCTTATACGAAATCTCACTTCAATGCCATGTCCCAGACATGGTTTTACACGAAACCTCATATCAACACCATATCCCAAATATGGTCTTACATGATATCACATGCCAATGCTGATGCCATATCCCAGATATGGTCTTATACGGGATCTCATCGATTCAATTGTCGTGATATTTGTACCCTAAGTATTCCTAAGGTTCAACCGGCTTTCATTACCTCAATTCTTTGTCGGACAACATCAATAATATTCATAAAGACAATTATACAATTCATGCAACATTAAATGTTAAGTACATAATAAAATGCTATATTAATTTCACACAAACTTACTTCGGTACAAAAATATGGACAATCAATTCAACTTAGTCCAAGATTTTGCTCTTTCCCCGGTCTAGGCTCGGACTCCTTTTTTCTTGATCTATAATAGCAAATTTCACTTATTTAGTTACCACATTATTTAAAACAGCCCATAAATCATATTTTGGCAAAATTATAGTTTTACCCCCAAACTTTTACATAATTATAATTTAGCCCCTAGGCTCGTAAAATGAAATGTGTCCATTTTCTTGGTTACCCAAGCCTAGCCGATTCATATTCCCTCTCATAGTAGCCCACAATTTTCATCAAATCACATTTTTAACACCTATTTTTACATGTTTTACAAACAAGTCCTTTTAGGTGTTTTCCTAAAAAATCACTTAGAAAAAGATGTTCATCTAACACCAAACTTCCATACTCCTCCATTAATCATCAAAATACATGCATGACACATATGGGTAAATTTTTGAACATAAACCTTAGCTCAAAATAATGGTAGAAATAGTTATATCATGCTTCAAGGATCTCAAAAACATCAAAATGACTTACAGGTATAGGGGTTTATTGTGCTGAAAATTTTAAGCTTCCATGGAGGATTTTCTTCTTCAATTTTTGGTGGAGACAAGATGGAGAAGAAAGATGACCATTTTTCTTTATTTTATTCATTTAGCTATTGTCATCAAATACCAACCCTACCAACATTCCATTAATCATCAAAATACATGTATGACACACATGGGTAAATTTTTGAGCATAAACCCAGCTCAAAATAATGGTAGAAATAGTTATATTATGCTTCAAGGATCTCAAAAACATAAAAAACTAACATCAAAATGACTTACATGTAGGGAGTTTATTGTGCTGAAAATTTTAAGCTTTCATGGAGGATTTTCTTCTTCAATTTTCGGCAAAGACAAGATGGAGAAGAAAGTTGACCATTTTTCTTAATTTTACTCATTTAGCTATTGTCATCAAATACCAACCCTACTAACTTTGACTTTTTGACTTTTCTTCTCCATGTACATCCATTTACACATATAATAGCCTATTTATTCATTAAGGACCTCAATTTTTAAGTTCTATAGCTATTTGGCACATTTACCTAATAACACACAACTTTAGCACTTTACGCAATTTAGTCCTTTTTCACAAATTAATCATTCAAACGATAAAGTTTCTTAACAAAATTTTTACACAACCACATTATCATGATGTAGATCTCAAAATAATACTAGAATAAATTTTATGACCTCAGATTTGTGTTTCCAAAACCACTGTTTCAACTAGGCCCAAAATTGAGATGTTACACGGGGTTACCGTTGTGGTCCCAAAACCACTGTTTCGACTAGGCCCAAGGTTGCGATGCTTATCTTGCTTATGTTCTTCATACAAAGGTGTCTAAATCGAAGATTAAATTAGTACCAGTGGTTTGTGATTATCTAGATGTTTTTCCAGAAGAGTTACCCGGGTTACCACCGATCAGAGATGTTGAATTTGCTATTGAGTTAGTACCGAGAACATTACTGATATCGATAGTGTAACAATCTGGTTTAGACCCTAGTCGAAATAGTGGTTTCGAAACCACAAATCCAAGTCAAATAAATGTTTAAATATTATTTTTTGTGTTTATGATGTGTGAATTAGCATGTGTGAAAGTTTATATGAAAATTTGAATGTTTGTGTGCTTAATTTAGAAAAAAGGACCTAATCGTATAAAAGGTAAAAGCTGTGTGCTAGATGTTAAAAGTGCCTATTTGATTTGGATTCCTAAAGCAAGGGTCCTTATGTTGTTATTTGTCCATTGGAAATGTTAATGGACTAAAACAACCATCCATTAAACGGTTTTATAATTGTTTAAAAAAGGGCAAAATAGGAAATTGGTTGTTAAAGTCATAATAATTAAAGAAAATCTATCAAATTCATTTTATTTTCTTGGTTCATCAACCAAAAATCACACATAAAAAAAAGAAAAAGATAGCTAGGGTTCGGTCATTGAATTTCTTAATTAAGGCATAGATTTTGTTCGGTTTTTGATTATTTCTACGTTTTTGTAATCGTTGCTTTGTATACTATCAAACCCACACCTCAATTTCTAATTTTGATGATGATTTTGAAATGTGCCATGGATGAATTCATGAGCTTTATGATGTTTTATGTTGAAATATGAAAGCTTGATGTTGGGTTTACATGTTTTGTCTTTGGATTTTTGATGATTTTGAGTAAAATGGACTAAATTGTGAAATTTGTAAATGAGGGACTAAAATGTGAAATAAATGAAATGTATGGATTTGTATGAGACCTATGAAAATTTGGTTAAGCTTGTGTACAAGCAAACTTTGTGTATTTTGTGATTTTGTGAATTAGGGACTAAAGTGTCGAAATGTAAAAATGTGAGGGCTAGTTTGCAATATGCCTTAATTGTCGTATATGGATTGGTTTGAATGATTTAGTGAATAAAAGGGTTAATTTTGAATACATATAAATCAAGAAAAGAGGAATTCAGATTTAGACCGAGGGAAGTCGAAGGTTATTGAGTAAACAATCCGAGTCGACAACTCCGAGTATGAGGTAAGTTTATTCTAAAACATGATGTTATAAGTATGTTTTGATGCTTTGTTTATACATAGATGGTATACATATTTAGTTTGGATGAATACGATGATAAATCAATGGTATTTGGCACTAATTGTGAGATTTAAACTAGCTTCGGCTATATGAGGCACTAAGTGTGCGATACCGAGATAACTTCGGTTAATTAAGAAATCACTAAGTTTGTAAAATTATTGTAGCTTTGGCTAATCTTTTAAGCATTAAGTGTGTGGATGTTTAAAGCATTGATAATCTACGGAAAGTCTTAAAATATCCTAACAAGAGGTGAGAATGAAAATGAATGAATACGAGAATGTTCAGGTAAGTATAGTACCTATGTGGTTGATGGTATTATGCATATAAAGTTTATTGAATTGGTGTAAACATATGGATGGTGTTGGCATGAAATTGTTAGATGAGTTGAGAATTTATAAGTACTTATGTGTTGTTGTTTCATATTTTATACACTGTTAATGATTTTGGTACGAACTTACTAAGCTTGTGAAAGCTTACTTTGTGTGTGTGTTTGCATTGTTTTATAGATATCGAAGCTACTGTGAGCTCAGGGATCGTCAAAGATCATCACCACACTATCGAACCTCATTTTGGTACTTTGAAAATGTATATATATTAAAGTATGGCATGTATAGGCTAGAAGTTGTGGGATTATGTTTTGTGATGTATATATTTAGCCATGTGATATGGCTTGATATGGTTGTGGATATGCTATGGTTTTGGTATAAGATATGTGATGCAATATGATATATTTGATATGTTTTAGTTGGATAAAAGAAATGGTAAAGGTTGATAAGGTTTCATCATGAAATTGAAACTTATGTTTGGTATGATTTTATTTTAGATTTGTTATGATTTGGTTGATGTATTGAGATGGAAATTTGGTTGGCAATGATATGTCATGAAAGGCTTATGTTTTGGTTATGAATTGATCATAAAATGTTGTGCAAATATGCTTGGTTTGGTGCTTGTAAGTTTGATCCAATTGGGGTGGCAAGTTGGCTATTCAAATGGCATATTTTTGTCCATACGGGTAGAGACACGGGTGTGTGTCTCAGCCGTGTGTGACATTCAGTGACGTTACACGACCGTGTGTCCCCTGGGTACCCTACGAAATTAAAGGCAGTATACCCTCCAGTTTTGACACGGCCTAGACACACGAGCGTGTCTAGTGGTCGTGTATGGCACACGGGTGTGTGGTCAATCATGTGATCCAAGTCAGTAGCCTCCCTAATTTTCACACGACCTAGCACACGGGCATGTCTTACGGCCGTGTGGACAAGTTAGTATGTATGCCTTGTTTTGACACGGTTTAGGCACACGGGCGTGTCTAAAGCCTTGTGAGGCACACGGTCTGTTCACACGGGTGTATGACCTGTACAACTTTGAAAAATGTTTAAGTATAGAAAAATTTTGTATGCATTCAGTTTAGTCCCGACCCCTTTCTAAAGCATGTTTAAGGTCTCGTTGACCTAAGTAAGGGACATTGTAATGATATATGAATATGTTTGAATGATGCTTGTGAATTTATTTGTCAAACGTTTAGATTTGTCCGGTAATGCCTCTTAACCCTAGTCCGGTGATGGATATGGGTTAGGGGTGTTACATTTTATTGGTATTAGAGCTATGGTTTAGTCGGTTCTAGAACTACCATAGCATATGTGAGTCTAGCTATACATGCCATATTTATGAACTGCTATAATATGATGAATCCTGACATTGAAATATGCTTTTATATAGCAAATAGATCTTGAAAGAGTCGTAGCAGATGATGTTGAAAGCAATGGGCCTGCTCCCGCGTAAGGGACTATGCCATCTGATTCTCGACTGGCTACGAGTAGTCATGATGGTGAGGCTAGACAAGCCTTCTATTAGATGATGAATGATTGGTTCACCCAATATATTAGAATCAATCCGGCTGTACTACAACCTCCACCCCCGGTTAATTCTCTTCAAACTCTTATTATGCCAGCAGTGAATCTGGTTCAATTAAGTAGACCACCAGTTGATAAGGTTAGAAAATATAAGGCTGAAGATTTTTGAGCTACAACGAGCGATAATGCTGAAAAAGTCGAGTTTTGGCTAGAGAACATGATAAGAGTGTTTGACGAATTATCATTAAATCCTGAAGAATGCATAAAATGTGTTGTTTCCCTTCTGAGAGATATAATGTACCATTGGTGGAAGAATTTGACATCTGTGGTTCCGAATGAATGGGTTACTTGGGATTTCTTCCAAGCGGAATTCAGGAAGAAATGTATCAGTCAGACATTTGTTGATCAGAAACATAAAGAGTTTCTTGAGCTTAAAGAAGGCCATATATTTGTCACAGAATAATGTGCAAAAGATTCGAGGATGGCTTAAACGAAGATATTCGTCTATTAGTCGGAATTCTGGAAATCAAAGAATTTGTTGTGCTTGTTGAATAAGCATGTAAAGCTGAAGATCTCGGGAAAGAGAAAAGAAAAGCTGATTTTGATGCTAGAGAGGTACAAAAGAGATCATCGAACAAGTCATTTCAATTTGGATCAAAGAAATTCAGAGATGATAATAGCTGATCAAAGGCTAGTGTGGGACATTCAAACAGAGATCGTCTAGATAACAATTGAGCTTTAAAGCTCCAACTATGTCTGTTGCCAGTGTTAGTAATGCAAAGAATGAAAAACCTAAGTCTGATCAATGCGGAAGAAAACATTTTAGAGAGTGCTGGGGAAAGAGTAATAATCAAGCTTGTTACAGTTGTGGTTCACGAAATCATTTTATAAAAGATTGCCCAGATTTAGCTGAAAAAGATGATGTTCAGAATTTGAGGCCGAGTGGCAACGTTTCTCATGGTAGACCTCCCAGAAATATGGGAAATGTTAGCGGTAGTCAAAGAGGAACAAAAGATACAACTATTAGATCCGAGGCTCGTGCCCTTACCAAAGCCTATGGCATTCGAGCTCTCGAAGAAGCTTCATCACCAGACATGATTACGGGTACATTTACTCTTTATGATACTTTTGTGATTGCTTTGATAGCTCCTGGATCGACACATTCGTATATATGCATGAACTTAGTGAACAGTAAGACTTTGCCTGTAGAGTCTACTGAATTTGTAATTAGAGTTTTGAACCCCCTAGGCATATGTGTTTTGGTTGATAAAGTCTGCAAAAATTGTCTGTTAATGTTTCTAGACACTTATTTTTCGGCTAATCTGATGCTATTACCTTTTGATAAATTTGATATAATTCTGGGTATAGATTGGTTAACTTTGCATGACGTTGTTGTGAACTGCAAACGAAAAACTATTGATTTGAGATGCAAGAATGATGAAATAATCAAAATTGAATCTAGTTATTTGAATAGATTGCTTACTGTAATATCTTTGATGAAAGCTTTGAGTATGGTGAGAAAGGGCTGTGAAGCTTATTTTGCATATGTGATTGACTCGAGAATACCAGAAAAGAAAGTTGAATTTGTGCCTGTTGTCTGTGAGTTCCCTAATGTGTTTCTTGAAGAACTTTCGAGATTACCTCCGGTTAGAGAAGTAAAATTTGGCATTGAATTGGTACCTGGTACTACTTCGATTTTGATAACTCCATATAGAATGGCTCTGATCGAACTAAAAGAATTGAAGTCTCAATTGCAAGAATTGACCGATAGAGGATTTGCTAGATCGAGTTTCTCACCTTGGGGTTCTCCGGTTCTATTCGTGAAAAAGAAAGACAGAACGATGAGAATATGTATAAATTATCGTCAGTTGAACAAAGTGGCTATCAAGATTAAGTATCCTCTGCCTTGAATTGATGATTTGTTTGATCAGTTGAAAGGAGTTGCTGTGTTTTTGAAAATAGGTTTGAGATCAGGCTATTATCAGTTGCGAGTGAAAGACTTAGACATTTCAAAAACTGCTTTTAGAACGAGGTACGGTCACTACGAATTTTTAGTTATGCCTTTCAGATTGACTAACGCACTTGCTATTTTTATGGATTTGATGAATAGAATTTTCAGACGGTATCTAGATCAATTTGTTGTTGTATTCATTGATGACATATTGATTTATTCACGTAATGAATCCGAACATGATGAACATTTGAGATTAGTGCTATAGATTCTGTGAGATAAACAGTTGTATGTTAAGTTCAGTAAATGCGAATTCTGGTTGCAAGAAGTTGGTTTTTGGGTCATATTGTATTAGCCTCTGGCATCTGAGTTGATCCGAGCAAAATTCAGCTATTTTGGATTAGAAACCTCCAAGGAATGTCTTTGAAATTCGCAGTTTTCTGGGACTTACTGTTTATTATAGAAGATTCGTAAAAGGTTTTTCGATGATTGTGACTCCGTTTACAAAACTGCTTCAGAAAGATGTGAAATTTGTGTAGTCTGAAAAGTGCCAGAACAGTTTTGATCAGTTGAAAACTTTGTTGACTGAAGCTCAGGTATTGGTACAGCCCGAATCAAATAAAGAATTTGTGATATACAGTGATGCTTCATTATTGGTTTAGGATGTGTTTTAATGTAAGAAGGCAAAGTCATTGTTTATGCTTCGAGACCGTTGAAGCCGTATGAAAAGAACTATCTGACACACTATCTTGAATTAGCTGCGATTGTGTTTGCTCTAAAAATATGGCGCCACTACTTGTTCGGTGAGAAACGTCATGTGTATTCTGATCATAACAGTTTGAAGTATTTGATGACTCAAAAAGATCTGAATCTGCGACAAAGAAGATGGTTAGAGCTACTAAAAGACTACGAACTTGTGATTGATTATCATCCAGGAAAAGCAAATGTTGTTGCTGATGCCTTGAGTCAAAAATTGTTGTTTACATTACGTGCAATGAATGCTCATTTGGTTCTATCCGATGGTATTTTAGTTTTACCTGAATTGAAAGCAAGACCTTTTTTCTTACAGCAGATTATTGAAGCTCAGAAGATTGATAATGAGATTTTAGCTAAAAGAGCTCAACGTGATGTAGAGTATGATTCAGAATTTAGAGTTGATAAAGATGATTGTTTGAGATTTTGAGATCGAATTTGTGTCCCAAGAAATTCAGAGTTAATTCAGATGATTTTGATTGAAGCTCACAATAGTCGGTTATTTGTACATCTGAGTAGTACAAAAATGTATAATGATCTGAAACAGCATTATTGGTGGTCTGGAATGAAAAGAGATATCTTTGAATTATTTTCTAAATGTTTGATCTATTAGCAAGTTAAAGCTGAACATCAGGTGCCATCTGGTTTGTTACAACCGATTATGGTTTCGGAGTGGAAATGGGATCGAGTGACAATGGATTTTGTTTCGGGCTATCTGGATTGTAGTTGATCGATTGATGAAATCAACTCATTTTATTCCGGTTCGATCTGATTACTCACTTAATAAATTAGCTGAGTTATACATTTCCGATATTGTGAGATTGCACGATGTGCCATTATCTATAGTATCAGACAGAGATCCGAGATTCACATCACGATTTTGGAAGAAATTGCAAGATGCTCAGGGTACTAAGTTGCACTTCAGTACTACTTTTCACCCTCAAACTGACGGTCAATCTGAGCGGATTATTCAGATACTCGAAGATATGTTGAGATTTTGTATGCTTGAGTTTGAAGGTACGTAGGAATAGTATTTACCTTTGATTGAATTAGCTTATAATAATAGTTTTCAATCAAGCATTAAAATGACACCATACAAAGCTTTATATGGTCGCAAATACCGTACACCTTTGTATTGGATGGAGCTTACGAAAATAAGATTCACGGGGTTGATTTGATAAAAGAAACAGAATAAAAAGTGAAAATGATCCGAGATAGTCTGGAAACAACTTCTGATCGTCAGAAATCTTATGCAGATTTGAAAAGAAAAGATATTAAGTTTGAGATCGGTGATAAAGTGTTTTTAAAGGTATCTCCATAGAAGAAAGTGCTTCGGTTAGGTAGAAATGCAAATTAAGTCCAAGGTTCATTAGGTCGTATGAGATTATCGAGCGTATTAGGCTAGTAGCGTATAAATTGTTGTTACGACCAGAACTAGAAAAGGTTCATAATGTATTTCTTGTATTGATACTTCGAACGATACAAATCAGATCCGTTGCATGTAATTCCTTCGTCTAAGATAAACATTCAGTCAGATATGACTTACGAAGAAAAGCCGATCGTATCTTAGCTCAACGGGTTAAAAAACTGCGAAATAAGAAACTTTTGTTAGTAAAAGTGATGTGGCATCAACACGAAATTGAAGAGGCTACCTGGGAGCCTGAAGATATTATGAGGCAGCAATATTCGAATCTGTTCAATGATAAGATTTTTGAGGATGAAAATCCCTAAAGGAGAGAATTGTTACAGTCTGGTTTAGACCCTAATCAGAATAGGGGTTTCGGCACTAAAATTTGAGCCATAGAAGTGTTTAAATAATATTTTCTGTATTTATGATGTGTGAATTTGCATGTGTGAAAGTTTCGTATTAAAATATGAATGTTTGTTTGCTTAATTTAGAAAAAGGACCTAATCGCGTAAAAGGTAAAAGCTGTGTGCTAGATGTTAAAAGTGCCTATTTGATTTGGCTTCCTAAAGCAAGGGTCCTTATGTTGTTATTTGTCCATTGGAAATGTTAATGGACTAAAACAACCATCCATTAAACGGTTTTATAATTGTTTAAAAAAGGGCAAAATAGGAAATTGGTTATTAAAGTCATAATAATTAAAGAAAATCTATCAAATTCATTTTATTCTCTTGGTTCATCAACCAAAAATCACACGTAAAAGAAAAGAAAAAGATAGCTAGGGTTCGGTCATTGAATTTCTTAATTAAGGCATAGATTTTGTTCGGTTTTTGATTATTTCTACGTTTTTGTAATCGTTGCTTTGTATACTATCAAACCCACACCTCAATTTCTAATTTTGATGATGATTTTGAAATGTGCCATGGATGAATTCATGAGCTTTATGATGTTTTATGTTGAAATATGAAAGCTTGATGTTGGGTTTACATGTTTTGTCTTTGGATTTTTGATGATTTTGAGTAAAATGGACTAAATTGTGAAATTTGTAAATGAGGGACTAAAATGTGAAATAAATGAAATGTATGGATTTGTATGAGACCTATGAAAATTTGGTTAAGCTTGTGTACAAGCAAACTTTGTGTATTTTGTGATTTTGTGAATTAGGGACTAAAGTGTCGAAATGTAAAAATGTGAGGGCTAGTTTGCAATATGCCTTAATTGTCGTATATGGATTGGTTTGAATGATTTAGTGAATAAAAGGGTTAATTTTGAATACATATAAATCAAGAAAAGAGGAATTTAGATTTAGACCGAGGGAAGTCGAATGTTATTGAGTAAATAATCCGAGTCGACAACTCTGAGTACGAGGTAAGTTTGTATGTAAAACATAATGTTATAAGTATGTTTTGATGCTTTGTTTATACATAGATGGTATATATATTTAGTTTGGATGAATACGATGATAAATCAATGGTATTGGCACTAAGTGTGCGACACCGAGATAGCTTCGGTTAATTGAGAAAACACTAAGTTTGCGAAATTATTATAGCTTCAGCTAATCTTTAAAGCACTAAGTGTGCAGATGTTTAAAGCATTGATAATCTACGGGAAGTCTTAAAATATCCTAACAAGAGGTGAGAATGAAAATGAATGAATACGGGAATGTTCAGGTAAGTATAATACCTATGTGGTAGATGGTATTTTGCATATAAAGTTTATTGAATTGGTGTAAACATATGGACGGTGTTGGCATGAAACTGTTAGATGAATTGAGAATTTATAAGTACTTATGTGTTGTTGTTTCATATTTTATATACTATTGATGATTTCGGTATGAACTTACTGAGCTTTTGAAAGCCTACTTTGTGTATGTGTTTGCATTGTTTTATAGATATCAAAGATACTGTGAGCTTGGGAACCTCATTTTGGTACTTTGAAAATGTATATATATTAAAGTATGGCATGTATAGGCTAGAAGTTTTGGGATTATGTTTTGTGATGTATATATTTAGCCATGTGATATGGCTTGGTATGGTTGTGGATATGTCATGGTCTTGGTATAAGATATGTGATGCAATATTTTATATTTGATATGTTTTAGTTGGATAAAAGAAATGGTAAAGGTTGATAAGGTTTGATCATGAAATTGAAACTTATGTTTAGTATGATTTTATTTTAGATTTGTTATGATTTGGTTGATGTATTGAGATGAAAATTTGGTTGGCAATGTTATGTTATGAAAGGCTTATGTTTTGGTTGTGAATTGGTCATAAAATGTTGTGCAAATATGCTTGGTTTGGTGCTTGTAGATTTGATCCAATTGGCGTTGCAAATTGGCTATTCAAGTGGCCTATTTTTGTCTATATAGGCAGAGACACGGGCGTGTATCTCAGCCGTGTACAACACATGGTCACGTTACATGGCCATGTGTCCCCTGGGGTACCCTACAAAATTAAAGGTAGTATACCCTCTAGTTTTGACACGGCCTAGACACACGGGCGTGTCTATTGGTCGTGTGTGAGACATAGGTTGGCATATGGGCGTGTGGTTAGCCGTGTGTCCAAGTTAGTAGCCTCCCTAATTTTCACACGACCTAGCACACGGGCGTGTCTTGTGGCCGTGTGGACAAGTCAGTATGTATGCCTTATTTTGACACGGTCTAGACACACGGTCGTGTCTAAAGCCGTGTGAGGCACACAGTCTGTTCACATGGGCGTGTGACCTGTACAACTTTGAAAAATGTTTAAGTTTAGAAAAATTCTGTATGTATTCGGTTTAGTCCGACCCCTTTCTAAAGCATTTTTAAGGTCTCGTTGACCTAAGTAAGGGACTTTGTAATGATATATGAATATGTTTGAATGATGCTTATGAATTTATTTGTCAAACGTTCCGATTTGTCCAGAAGTTCCTCTTAACCCTAGTCTGGCGATAGATACGGGTTAGTGGTGTTATATTTTATTGGTATTAGAGCTATGGTTTAGTCGGTTCTAGGACTACCATAGCATATGTAAGTCTAGCTATACATGCCATATTTATGAATTGCGATAGTGTGATGAATCCTAATATTGAAATGTCCTTTTATATAGCAAATGGATCCCAAAAGTGCCATAGCGGACAATGCTGAAAGCAATGCGCCTGCTCCCTCGCTAGGGACGGCGTAATCTGATTCTCGACTGGCTACGAGTAGTTGTGATGGTGAGGCTAGACAAGCCTTCTATTAGATGATGAATGGTTCGTTCACCCAATATATTAGAACCAATCTGGCTGTGTAACAACCTCCACCCCCGGTTAATTCTCCTCAAACTCCTGTGATGCCACCAGTGAATCCGGTTCAGTTAAGTAGACCAGCAGTCGATAAGATTAGAAAATATGGGGCTGAAGATTTTTGAGCTACAACAAGCAATGATGCTTGATTTGGTGTACAATGATCTGAAACAGATTTACTGGTGGTTGGGTTTGAAACGTGACATTTCTGAATTTGTGTCAAGATGTTTGATTTGTCAACAGGTTAAAGTCGAACGTCAAGTGCCTTGGGGATTATTACAGCCAGTAATGATACCTGAGTGGAAGTGGGATAGAGTTACGACGGATTTCGTATTGGAATTACCCTTATCTATGAAAAAGAAAAATGTTATCTGGGTTGTTGTTGATCGTTTGACGAAATTTGTACATTTCATTCTATTACGTACATATTTTTCACTTGATAGATTAGTTGAGTTATACATTTTAGAGATTGTCAGATCTCCATTATTTCGAATAGATATCCGCGGTTTACATTAAAATTTTGGAAGAAATTGAAAAGGCTTTGGGTACTGATTCAATTTTAGCATTGCATTTCATCCTCAAACCGATGGTCAGTCTGATAGAGTGATTCAAATTCTCAAAGATATGCTTCATTATTGTGTTTTAGAGTTTGAAGGAAACTAGGAAAAATATTTTCCATTGGTGGAATTCGCGCATAATAATAGTTATCAATCAAGCATAAAGATGGCACCTATGAAACTTTATATGGTCGTAAATGCCGAACTTTGTTGCACTGGACTTGGTTTAGTGAGAAAAAGATTCATAGGATTGATTTGATCAGAGAGACCGAAGAGAAAGTGAAAGTAATTTGCGACTATTTAAAAGTAGCTTCAGTTCAATAGAAATCAATTGCAGATTTGAAAAGTAAGATATTGAATTTCAAATAGGAAATAAAATGTTTTTGAAATTATCACCGTGGAAGAAGATTCTTCGATTTGGTCACAAAGGGAAATTGAGTCTATGGTTTATTCGGCCGTATGAAATTATAGAGAGAATAGGGCCAGTGGCATATCGACATAAATTACCGTCAGAATTGGAAAGGATTTATAATGTGTTTCATGTATACGACTGTACAGATCAAATCCTTCGCATATAATTTCTCCGACAGAGGTTGAGATTCAGCTTGACATGTCGTATAACGAAGAACTGATCAGAATTTTGGCTAGAGAGATTAAAGAGTTAAGAAACAAAAGCATAGATTTAGTGAAAGTTCTTTGGAAACTTCACGGTATTGAAGAGGCTATGTGGGAACCCGAGGAAGCTATGAGAAAATAGTACCCTAACATATTTTCTGGTAAGATTTTCAGGGACGAAAATTCCCAAGGGGGAGTGTAACATCTCGAAATAGGGCCTAGTAGGAATAGTAGTTTCGGAACCACAAATCCGACATTAAAATAATTATTTCATGATCATTCTGAGGTCTAGGATATGAAAATATGCATGTGTTAAAGTTTCATGAAGAAATTCTATGTGTAATATGTCTAATTGGAAATTAAGGACCAAATTGAATAAGTTGCAAAACTTGGGTTCTAGAAGCTTTGGAATGTTAATTAGAGGTCCTTAAAGAGTAATTTACCAAATTTCTATGTTTGTGGACAAAAATGGACATGCATGGAAAATTTGGAAAGGTTAGTAAGGAAGGATATTTTGGTCATTTAGTTAATTAATAAAATAAAAAGGGAAAATCAAGCAAACATTCACTCATTTTCTTCTCCATGCTACCGAATTTGAAAGAGTCTCCATAGCTAGGATTTTCCAACATTTCAAGCTCAATAACCCCGAGGAACCAATTCCGGAGGTCGACCGTGGAAAACGAAAGGTTTCGAAATAACCGAGACACGAATCCGAAACGACTACCAGGTAAGTTCGTATAACCTAAACTAAACTCTTAATATACTTAAATATGTATTTTCTTGAATGTGTGAAAAATTAGATATTCATTTCATGAAAATCCATGAAACGTGGTGGTGTAATTGAAAAGGATGATAAATGTCCCAGTTGAAATAGAAAGGGAAATCCAATGGATAAATTATGGCTTACATGACATGAGTTCCTGCATGTGTTGCAGAAAAGGATTTAGCCTAGACGGGTAATCCGATGATCTCAAAATAGAAAGGATCTACCCCGGACGGGTGTTCCTTGAGTGATCGAGGCTTCCGAAGAATATGGGTACAATAAGGATTCAGCCTAAACGGGTAATCCGATTGAGGACTGAATTTAGCCTGGACTGGAAATTCAGATCCGAGCTTATAAGAGAAATTGTCGTAAAAAGGGATTTAGCCTAGACTGGTAATCTCGATATTACTGTAAGAGTTATTACTACAAGGGATTTAGCTTGGACTGGTAATCCCGTTGTAAATTGTAAGGTTCGCGGAAGTGCGTTCTTGAGATGATCACTTGTATGACTTGACGGTTATGGGCTATTCATCGAGATTTCCGAGAAATTCAACGGGATTAACATGAGAAATAAAGAATGGAAATATTGAATTGATGAGCTCATCTAAGACTAATAACATGATGTATTGTTATGAGACAAACTTGATGATTAAGTGCATGTGATAGAGAAACCATTTCATGCTTGTTGGAATTATTGCCTAAATATGATTGTATGCTAATTAACAGGTAAGTTTACTTTCCAGTTATCCAGACACTAAGCATATAAATGCTTACCCCCTCCTCTTTTCCCTATCTTACAGAGCTCGTGGACTCGTGAAGATTGGAAGATGGTTGGAGAGTCAACACACTATCGTCTTATTTCGCTTCGGTATATAGATACTTTTATTTTGTTTAATGGCATGTCTAGGGCTTTTGGTTATTTTGTTATATGTGTCATTTGGCTAGCCAATGTAAGGGTTTAAATGGTATACTTATTTTTTTGTATATGGCCATGAGATGTGGCTCATATTGATGTAAGTTGTAAACCGACTAATGATGCATGTTTATGTTTAAATGATTAATGAGATATGGTGACGAGGTTTATCATGAATGGATGCTTGAAATGAGACCTAATAATTTGAGAGTGGTCATAGCATACAATGGTATATGGTTATAATATGGCCTAAGTGTAAAATATAAAATCCGCTACGTTAATTCCTCATATGAAAAGGATAATTTTAGCATGTACTAAGTTGATGAGATGAGGCTAACATGCGATGAGTCATGCCAAGGTTGTTTAAGAGTATAATGAGGCTATGCTAAATACCATTGAAGTCTTTAAGTGTGTATGGATGATAGAGGGTGACTAAAGGCTTGGAAAATAGCCCTAAAAAGGTCCACATGGGTAGACACACGGGCATGTGTCTAGAACGTTGTGACACACGGTCAGCCCCCATGGGCGTGCTGCCTGGCCGTGTGTCCCCTGCACCTAAAATTTTAGGTCAATTTGCATGGTAGGTAAATACATGGGCAGAGACAAGACCGTGTGTCTCAATTGTGTGGAGGACACAGCCTAGCACATGGGCATGTGCCTTGGCCGTGTGCCTCAAAATGACTGATGATGTCATAAATAGAATGTCTAGGTTTTTGGACACGAGAGACGACAGGGGCATGTCTAGGTTGTGTGAGGGACATGGGCCAAGGACACAAGCATCTGCTTGGCCGTGTGGAAACCTCTATAGGTTCGAAATGAAAATTAAATCTAGATAATTCAACACGGGTGAGGGACATGGGTGTGTCCCCAATCACATGGGCATGTGCTTTACTGTGACAGCCCTAAAGTGACCCTAGTCGGAAAGCGGTTTCGGGACCGCTAAACCGAGTCACCAAATTATTTGAATATGATAATTATTGTCTAAAATATATGAATATGAATGTGTGAAAGTTTTAAGCTTCGATTTAGTTAATTGCATGTGAATTTAGTTAATAGGACTTATGTGTGACACTTTTGAAATGTGATAGGTTAATCTATAAGGATCAATTAGTGCATGAAATCAAAAGGGTGGACTTGCATGTCAATTTCCCCACTTAATTAGTAGTGGCCGGCCATGACATTGAGGATAGACAAAATGTGATGGGTAAAACATATTATAAACAATTTGTTATAACATGTTGTGGGAAGAACAATAAAATATGAGGGGAGTGGGAGGAGAAACCAAAGTTGTTTCATCCTTGCTCCCCCCCTTTTGCCGTACCTAGAAGAAAAAAAAAAGAAAAAGGCTTCATCTTCTTTGTTCTTCTTGACTGAAAAATCAAAGGAAGAAGAAAGGAGTTCTCTTGCTTCATGTTCGGTTTGGATGAGGATTAGGAAGAGGTAAGTATCTTGAAATTCTTGGAAATTTATGTATAAAGAAGGTGGTTAGTTCAAGTTCTATTCATTTCATGGATTAAATTTTGATTGATTGGAGGTTTGATATTCGGCCAAGTAGTTTGAAGCTCTTAGTACATATATTTTTCTTCCTTCTTGAAGGTTGAAATTGGGTTGTTCCTAAGGGGTGCCGGATGTGGTCATTGAAGGGCCTTGGGGAAACAATATGTGAGGCTTGGGTTATAGCATTCGGCCATGGTAGTAAATAGAAGAGATAAATGGTAGTAAGGTGAAGTGCAAATGTTAGTGTTTGATTGCTAGTGTATATATGTGTACTAGCCGAGTTTTGAATTTGAAAAATGGTTTGAGCACCATGTGTGGTATTGAGATTGTTTGAGTGAATTCATAGATATTTATATGATGAATTCAGTTGTAGATATACATGCTTAAATAAGATGCACACATGAATGAATAGATAGATTGGTGTTGCATGTATTCGGTTATAGGCAAGCATAATGATGAATCTATCTTGACTTAGATAATCGGCTCAAGGAGAATTTGTTAAAGTGCTTAGTTAATTGATATTAGGTTAATGATGTGTGTATTCGGTCATAAAGGTGGACATGAGGAAATGTTAGATTAATTGTATTAAATTGCTCAATGTGATTAAAAATGCGTATGACCATTTTGTATTTGAGCTAAAGGTGGCCATATGACCTATCAAACTCCTTGTCATATTCGGCCATAAGCTAGCATAATGAGACTTTAATAAGTTAAATTTGTTTGAATTAGCTCAAGAGCTTAGAGGACCAAAGTTGGATAAGGGAAAGGAAAAAGTGATCGAATAGCCGCCGAAATCGTTCGACAACATCCGAGGTAAGTTTTTGAGTAATGGATCTTAGATTATGATTCGATTAGATCATGTTTTAAGTAAATCAAAATCATGCTCCTTGTATGTAGCTATTGAGCCGAAAATGATAATGCTTGATAAGTGACTTGTGTTTGAATTCTAGTTATGAAAATGAAATATAGATGTGTCATGATTTATTGATATGTGCATGGATATTCGGATGATAACCGAGCTAAGTCCCGAAGGCATTTGTGCTAGTGACTAATTTCGGGCTAAGCCCGAAGGCATTTGTGCAGGTTACTATATCCGGGCTAAGTCCCGAAGGCATTTGTGCGAGTTAGTATATCCGGGCTAAGTCCCGAAGGCATTTGTGCGAGTTACTATAACCGGGCTAAGTCCCGAAGGCATTTGTGCGAGTTACTATAACCGGGCTAGCCCCGAAGACATTTGAGCGAGTAGCTATATCCGGTTAAATCCCGAAGGTACTTGGTTTGGGAATGAGCGATCTTGCTGTAATAATTTCAATTAATATGCTCGTAAAATCCCAACGATGAGGTACGTTTCGTATATGCATTGGATTGTTGATCCCTTTTAAATAGTATTCGCTCAGTCGTTTAATGAGCTTCCGACTTTTGGTTAAGTTGATCTTTTATGTATGAGTATAAGGGTTGGTAATGTGAAGTAGGTATGATTTTGAGAATGTGTGTATATGAAATTATCCGTATGTCATATGAATGCTATACTTCAATTGTGCCTAATTTCATTGCTCAAAACTTACTAAGCATTAAATGCTTATTCCGTTTCTTTGATTCTTTGTTTTATAGATTTTGGTTCGTTAGCTATCGGACTCGGGATTGTCGAATTCGAAGTCGTCCACACTATCAAAGCCCTTTTGGTACACTTTTGGTTGAACTCTGAAAATGGCATGTATAGGACTACCCTTTTTGTTGTTGGTCATGTACCCTTTGGTTTTGTATAAATTTGGATAGCCATGTGAAAATGGCTTATATACACTTTGAGCATAGCATTATAATCGTTTTGTATGTTGTTCATTGAAAGGTATGGAAATGTTTGGTAACGATTAGCCATTGGAATGGTTAATCATGATCATTTTGGTGCTTTGTATGACAAATTCTAGTTGATTCATGGAAAACCATGAAATCGGTAAAGTTTACCTTAAAAACATATGCTGACAGCAGCAGTGGTGTGGATTTGAAAAATCACTAAAAATAGTAGGAATGGAATTCAATAGTGAATAAATTATGTAATCTAACCTTGATGAATCTACTTTCATATGGAAGAAACGAAACGATCATATGAGTCGTATTTTAAGAGATATTTAAGTTTTCGTGGAACAGGGCTAGAGTGATTTCTGGATCCCCTATTCCGACTTTGAAAATTCACTATAAATTAACCAGAGATAATTAGAAGTCATGCCCTATATTTAAAGATTCCTTTTCGAGTCTAGTTTCTTTAGAAACAAATGGCATAAGTAATGAAGCCCTGTATAGGAAGATATATAAGTCGTAATGCATGAAGGTCAGAGCAGTCGAACCCTGAAACAGGGGAGACTTTAACTAATAAACTGTACTAATTGGCCCAATCAAAAATTCTAGAAAACAATTTGTAGATGGATATAAGAGTCTAGTTTCAGGGAAAACTTACGGAATCAGTTTTCGAGCTTCGGAACTCGAGATATGATTTTTAAGGTGACAGTGACGCAGTTAGCCAGCTTGTCTGGAAATTTTTAAAATGGACTGTGAAAATAAATGAATTATGTCTGTTAGCACCTCGTGTTCGACTCCGGCAACGGTCTCGGGTGCGGGGTGTTACATTTACCTCCACATGGACGTGTGAGGCATAACCCTAGGAATTTTACTAAAATTTTCTATAGTTCTCGGTTCAATCCCGGATCGCTTTTAATGTATTTTTTGGACCTTGTAGGTCCATAATTGGAACACTATGATGTTGTTTGATCGGTTTTAGATTGAATAAAATTTTATAAATCATGTTTTCTGAAAGTGTTCGAGTATGTGTCTGGTAATGCCTCGTACCTTGTCTCGGTCTCAGGTACAGGTAAGGGGTGTTACACTTAGTTTTATCTGAGCTATGGTTTAGTCAGTTTTAGGACTAACGTAGCATGTATCGAGTATAGCTATACATGTCATTACACAAGTTATGATAGTGTGACATCTCCTAATCGTTTTTAATTGTATTTGAATATAGTAAATGTCTTCCAATCAAGCTCAAGATGAGTTCAAGGGAGTTGAGAGCCATGCTCCAGCTTCCGTTCAGCGAGCTATTGCCAGTAGTAGTAGACGACCTATGTCTGAAGGCCGAGAAGAGGCAAGAGCTGCCTTCTTCCAGATGATGGATGAATGGTTTGGGGATTACTTGAGAAACCGCCCCAATATACCACGAGCTCCTCTGCCCCCTGCTCGGCCTGAGAGAGAAGTGCCACAAGGTATGGCACCCGTGAGAATTGGTAAGGCCCTAGTGGATAAACTTATGAAATACGGGGCTGAAGAGTTTAGGGCTAGGGTCGAGGATGATGTAGAACGAGTTGAGTTCTGGCTCGAGAACACTGTACGAGTTTTGGATGAATTGTCATGTACATCTGAGGAATGCTTGAAGTGTGTTGTATCTCTTCTGAAAGATACAACATACTATTGGTGGAAGACGGTATCCTCAGTGGTACCGAAGGAAGGCATTACATGGGAGTTCTTCCAAGCTGAGTTTAAAAAGAAATACATCAGTCAAAGGTTTTTAGACTCGAAGCGAAAGGAGTTCCTGGAACTCAAACAAGGAAATAAAATTGTGTTAGAGTACGAAAGGGAATTCATTAGGTTAAGCCAGTATGCAACGGAGTGGGTCCAATTAGAGACAGAAATGTGTAAGCGCTTCGAGGAAGCTTGAGTGAGGAAATTAAATTACTGATCAGAATCCTTGAGATACGAGAATTTTCCACATTAGTTGGCCGGGCCAAGAAGGCCAAAGAGCTAAATAATGAAAGGAATCAAGCTAAGAGAGAAGCTTGAGTTTCGAGTAAGAGGTCTAGTGGTAGAGCACACTCTTTCCCCACAAAGAAATTAAGAAGTCATCAAGAACGCTCCACTTCATCAGTAGGATATTCGGGTAGATCAAGAAGCTCCAAGGGACATAACCTGAAGTCTTCTTCCCTTATGGTAACTAATGTGGGAAGTGTGGATGATCAAAAGTCAAAGTGTAAAAGCTGCAAAAAAATTTCACTTCGAAGAGAGTTAAATGAAGAGTGGTACATGTTTTAGATGTAGGCCTCTTGACTATTTTTTCAGAGACTGCCTGGAGCAAGCTAATAAAGAGGTTGAATTAGATCTACAGTCGAATGCTCCTATTTCTTGAGGTAGACCTCTGAGACATCCTAGAAGTGCAAGTGGTAGTCGAACTGTTACTATACTGCAAAATCAGAGGCTCAAGCCCCGGTAAGAACTTAAGCAATACGCGTACGAGAGGAAGCCTCAGTTCTCGATGTCATCACGGGTACATTTTCTATCTATAATACTCGTGTCGTTGCCTTAATTGATCCAAGGTCAACCCATTCATACATTTACATGAAATTGGGGTCTAGCATGGATATATTTGTAGAGCCTACGAAATTTGTGATTAAGGTGTCGAACCTTCTAGGTAAGTCAGTCCTAGTTGATAAAGTTTGTAAGAATTGTCCTTTGACGATTCAAGGTTATTATTTTCCAACTAACCTTATGTTATTGCCATTTGATAAGTTTGATGTAATACTTGGCATGGATTGGTTAGATGTGCATGATGTAATTGTAAATTGTGGTAGCAAGTATATCAATTTGAAATGCTCAGATGGTGAGATTCTCCGGATTGATTCAAGTGAGTTGGATACTCTGCCAGTTGTGATTACCTCAATGATGGCTCAAAGGTATATAAGAAAAGGATATGAAGCCTACCTTGCTTTCATGTTGAATACTAAAGAATCTAAGTTGAAGTTGGAATCGGTACCGATAGTATACGATTATCCGGATGTGTTTCTGGAAGAGCTACTTGGATTACCTCCTGTTAGAGAAATAGAGTTTGGTATTGAGCTGGTGCCTAGGACAGCTCCTATCTTTATTGATCCATATAGAATGGCGCCAATAGAACTGAAAGAGTTAAAAGCACAGTTACAAGAACTGACGGATAAATGTTTTGCAAGACCGAGCTTTTTGCATTGGGGTGCTCTCGTATTATTTGTAAAGAAGAAACATGGTTCTATAAGACTATGTATAGACTACCGAAAACTTAACAAGGTAACTATCAAGAACAAGTATCCATTTCCGAGGATTGATGATATGTTTGATCAATTGAGAGGAGCCATTGTATTTTTAAAAATATATCTGAGATCTCGTTACTACCAGTTGCGAGTTAAAGAGTCGGACGTGCCTAAGACCGCTTTCAGGATGAGGTATGGTTATTTCGACTTTCTGGTCATGCTTTTTGGTCTAACGAACGCCCCAGATGCGTTTATGGACTTAATGAATCGCATTTTTCGACCATACTTGGGAAAATTTGTTGTGGTATTCATTGACAATATTTTGATCTATTCCCGTAATGAGTCCGAGCATGCTGAACATATGAGGACTGTATTACAGATCTTGCAAGACAAGGAATTGTATGCTAAGTTCAGCAAAAGTGAGTTTTGGCTTCGAGAGGTAGGATTTTTGGGACACAATGTTTCGAGTGATGACATCTGAGTTGAAGCTGCCGAAGAACGTAACTCAGGTTAGAAGCTTTTTGGGCTTGGCCGGCTACTACCGACGCTTTGTAAAAGGATTTTTAATAGTTGCAACTCCTTTGACGAGGTTGCTACAAAAAGATGTTAATTTTGAATGGTTAGAGAAGTGTCAGCAGAGTTTTGAGAGATCGAAGACATTGCTGACCAAAGCTCTAGTACTAGTACGACCTGAGCCGGGAAAAGAATTTGTGGTTTATAGTGATGCATCCTTGAATGGACTGGGCTGCGTACTGATGCAAGAAGGTAAAGTGATAGCCTATGCTTCGAGGCAATTGATACCATACGAGAAAAATTCTCCAACACATGACTTGGAGCTAGTAGCCATATTATTTACCCTGAAGATTTGGAGACACCATTTGTATGGTGAGACATGTCGTGTATTCACCGATCACAAGAGTTTGAAATATTTGATGACTCAAAAAGAATTGAATCTGAGACAAAAGAGATGCTTAGAGTTGATTAAAGATTATGAACTGATCATTGACTACCACCCGGGAAAGGCGAATGTGGTCGTAGATGCACTAAGTAGAAAATCCTTGTTTGCCTTGAGAGCCTTGAACACGTAGTTGGCCTTGTTAGATGATGGTTCAGTTTTGGCAAAGTTAACAGCCAGAACAACGTTTCTACAAGAAATTTGTGCAACCCAGATCAATGATAGTGATTTGCAAGCCAAAAGAACTCAATACGAGTCAGGTACCAACTCAAATTTTTGGACTGGTCTCGACAGTTGCTTGATGTTCAGAGATAGGATCTGTGTACTGAGAGATGACGAGCTTATTCGAAAAATTTTGCAAGATGTGCATGATAGCCGTTTGTCTATTCATCCGGGAAGTACCAAGATGTACAACGATTTAAAGAAAATGTACTGGTGGAATGGCATGAAAAGAGACATCTCCGAATTTATATCGAAATGCTTAGTATGTCAACAAGTCAAGGCTGAACACCAAGTACCATCAGGTTTGTTGCAACATGTGATGGTCCCCGAATGGAAATGGGATAGAATTACAATAGATTTTGTAATTGGATTGCCGTTAACCCCGAAAAAGAAAGATGTTGTTTGGGTTGTGGTTGATAGGCTAACGAAGTCGGCTCAATTTATTGCAGTACTGCTGACTACTCACTTGAGAAATTGGCCAACTTGTATGTATCTGAAATTGTGAGATTACACAAGGTACCTATATAGGTTGTCTTTGACAGGGACTCGAGATTCACTTCAAGATTTTGGAAGAAGCTACAAGAAGCCTTGGGTACAAAGTTGAGTTTTAGCATGGCTTTTCACCCGCAGATTGATGGTCAGTCTGAGTGGACGATTCAAATTCTTGAAGACATGTTGCGGTGTTGCGTCCTTGAATTTCAGGATAGTTGGGAAAAATACTTGCCATTGGTGGAATTCGCCTACAACAACTGTGACATCCCTAATTTGGCCCTAGTCAGAAAGTGATTTCGGGACCACAAAACTGAGTCACAAAAATAATTAGATGTTATATTATGTGTTTATTATATGTGAAAGTGCATGTGTGAAAATTTCATGCTTTGATTTTGTCATTTGTGAGTGAAATTATGACATAGGACTTATGAGAAAATTCTTGAAAATGTGATAGGTTAATTTGTAGTGGCCAAATAAATTGTAGTGCAAAATAGGAGGATATGCATGTCAAACTTCCCACATTAGTTGTAGTGGCCGGTCATGATGGGAATGATAAGCAATATGTGCATTTTATATTATAACTTAAGTATGGTGCAAATAATATATGCATTTTATTTTAGCATTATAATAGTTAGTGGATGATGGGTATTTCATGTGTTTTACATTAAAGAATTAAATGTTTAATAGATTAATAGGATGAAATATGAATTTTTATAATAGAAAATGGTGATAAAAATAAAGTTACACCCATCCTTTCTCCCAATTAGTGCCGAAAACCATAAAGAAAAGAAGAGAAAATGAAGCTAAGGCATTCGACTATGGGGAATGTATAGATTAAGGTATGTTTAATGCTCCTTCATTGAAAATCTTTGTATATTTGGAGTGGTCATCAAGTATAGAAGTTAGCTCATGGCAAAATTTTTGTAAATTTATGAAGATGACATTCGGTCATGGATGTTTATATTTCTTTGATTTTTTTTTGATGTTTTGTTTATTGAAGGTTGATAATATATGGAAGTTGAATGGTTGTTGTATGTAGATAGCATGCATGCTAATAATGTTTTTATTTTCTACTTAATACCTTATTGATTATGAGTTAACATGAATGTTCAGTTGAACATATACCTTGAATTATGTTCAAAAATTTTAATTGATTAGTTGTACTCTTCTTTTTGCTTTTGAATATTCGAAATATTGAAGGTGAAAAGCTGGAAAATTTCAAGTTGAAATGTTGTCCAAATGCTGGAAATTTAGCATGCATATTCTTTTATTTAAATGCTTTGACCGAATGTTGGAAGTTAACTTGCATGCTGTTCGGTTACTGCATGAGGGAGTTAAAATTGAACTTAAGATAGTTTATTACTAATTAATTTGCTGCTGTAATGCTGTAAATTATTGGCTGTCCAAATTAGGAAAAATCTATGGTGCTTAGCTAATTAATATGCTGCTGTAATACTGTAAATTATTGGTTGTCCAAATTAGGACAAAATCATGGTGTTATGTGCTAGCATGATATGTATGTGTGATTTAAGTGAAAAATGTTTAGATGATTTATAGTAATCGGCTAATGTAATTTTGTGGATATAGATGCCGAATGTGGACTTAAGAAATTAATTGGAAAATTTGTTGTTTATTTAGGTGATAGAAAGTATGAAATGGTCTTATGTGATACGTGTATATAAGTAGATGGAAATGAAGTGTCGTATATTTTTGAGTATGGGATTAATTGCATTTTGATTTTAATGTGCATGATTATTGCTATGTTTAAAATGGGTGAAAGCCGAATATACTCATGATACCATGCTTGATTAGTTGATTAACAATAAGTTAAATTTGTTTAATTCAAGCTCAAGAGCATAAGGAGCCAATTTTGGATAAAGGGAAAGCGAAACTAGTCGATTAGTCAATCCGTAGTTATTTGATAAAATCCAAGGTAAGTTCTTAAGTGTTTGTGTTCGATCATGTTATATGCTTAAGAGTTGAATAATCATAATTATGAAATGTTTGATTGTATATATGTATATATATACATATGTTCTTTGTGTTGAATGAATATTAAATTAAAGTTATGAGCCGTATGTGACTAGCATAACTAGTCGACTTTGATACTATTAAATGATGTACTAAGATATGTGTTCCAATGTGGAAATTAAACCCTATGTGGTTGAAAGGATGAAAATCTTTGGTCATAGTTATGTGTTTCAGTTATACGTAATTGAAGTATAAGTTATAAAAGTGTGAAAAAACAGGTGAATTGTTTATCGAAATATGATATACAGGCTTCAGGCCTAGCAGGCTATAATGCCGGTGAAATGATATCGGGCTTCGGGCCTAGCAGGCTATAATGCCGGTGAGATAATATCGAGCCTCGAGCTTAGCAGGCTATAATACGGTGAAATGATATCGGGCTTCAAGCCTAGCAGGCGAAATGCCGGTGAATGAATTCAGACTTAAAGGTCTAGCAGGCTTATGGTCGGTGATGAAATCAAGTTATTACCTAATAGGAAAATTGCCAGTGAACTATTAAAAGTGTGGTGCTATAAGACTATGGGCTAATACGATATGTGGATTCATTCCGTAAAGTAAATTATTCAGGTACGAACAACCTAATTATGTACATGTGAATTAAATGAATTTGATGATTGATGTGAATCGAACATATGAGAAATGGTTTCATGTTTATGTTCAACTATGAGACCTTGTGTTAAATCGACAATTGAATTCGTTCAATACATTAAGTTGGCCAGGTATGCAATATGTACTTATGCATGTTAGATCGATTGGAATTGAATCACGAATGTGAATTGAGAAGCATAGGTGAAAATGCCTATGTCATATATGTGAGTAAGGGTAAAACCATCGTAAATTATCAATAAGGGTGGGCTATGTACAGAACCACCTTATAATTGCTAATTTGAATGGTTGTGTGCGAAACATTGAGCATGATGTATTGTATTGAGATTATGCTTAAGTAAAAGTATAGATATGTGATGAAATTGATTGGTGATATACATGTTTAAATAATATGAATGCAAAGAATGTGTGAAAGAGTAAATTTGTAATAAATCTGCTTGGGACAGCAGCAGTAACATGATTTTGGAAAATCACCATAAATTTTGGGAGTTGATTTAGAAGCTAAATAAATTATGTAATTAAAGCTTAATGAGTCTAGTTTCTTATAAAAGAAACCGTGTAAGAAAAAGAATTGCTGATAATGAGATATTTGAAGTGGCGTGGGACAAAATCAAATGACTTTGGGGTCCCCTATTCTATTTTTAGAAAATCATTATAATGTGTACAAAAATGGTTATAAGATAAAGTTCATATGCTTAGACTCCTTAATGAGTCTAGTTTCAAATGAAGTTAACGAGAAAATATTTTGAATTCTGTACAATGAGAAATTGGACTCATAGTGAAGAGTGGTCAGATTAGTCAAACAGTGAAATAGGGAAAACTTTAAGAAAAATATGGTATTGATTGGCCAAACCAAAAATTCTTAAAATTTTAGAGTCTATTTTCATGGAAAATTAACGTCAATTGATTTGGAGTTTCGTAGCTCCAGTTATAAATAATTTAGTGACTGTTGCTCAGGACAACAACTTGTTGTGAACTTGAGTATATGTTGTAAACATTGATAAAACATATAAATGAGCTGCTAATTGTTTTCTTAAGAACTTACTAAGCGTAAAGCTTACCCCCCTTCTTTCCTATGTTCTCTAGGGTTGCCAGGTTTGCTCGGGTTAGAGGCCATCAGAGATATTATCACACTGTCGAGTTCATGCTATTGGTGTAAGTAAATCCTAGTGTTTCGAGTCTATGGCATGTATAGGGTTTTAATGTTGAGTATGTGATATTATAATCTAGCCAAAGATGTTGGCTTGTATTGATAAAGTTTTTTGGCCATGTGAATTGGCCTATGTTGGCTAATGATGTTGTGGACCTAAATGTTTATTCATATATATGTATGATACTATCTCTTGTGATGTGAGCAAATTCTATGGTATTTATTGCATAATAAAATGACTTGAGCATAACGTTTGTAGATGTTTAAGAGCTCATTTATGCCATGTTGTATGTTATTGGATAAGTATATGTGCACATGTTACGAGGGTGACAAATGGCTTGGAAAATAGCCTTGTAATTGTCCACACTGGTAGACACATAGGCGTGTGTCTAGACCGTGTATGGCATACGGTCTGCCCTCATGGGCGTGTTGTCCAACCGTGTGTCCCCTGCACCTAAGTTTTTCAAGTTTGTATGCATGGTAGTAGCACACGGGCGTGTGAAGCTTTGATGCAAGAGATTTTCTAAGTTTTTCATGAGTTTCGATTGGGTCCCGAACCACCCCAGATGTATGTTTTGGGCCTCGTAAGCCCATATATGGGACAGATTGCATGTGAAAAGAGAAGTTTTAAATTGGTTGAAATTTTACGGCACGATTTTTGTGTGATTGATTGAGTTTAAGTCAGGTAACACCTCGAACCCTGTTCTGGCGAGGGATACGGACGAAGGGTGTTACAACAACAGTTTCTAGACGAGTTTAAAAATGGCACCTTACAAGGTATTGTATGGTCGGAAGTGTCAGACTCCGCTGTATTGGGTAGAGCTCAAGGAAAGCCAGATTCATAGAGTTGATTTAGTCAAGGAAACTGAAGAAAAGGTTAAAGTGATACGCGACTGTTTGAAAACGGCGTCGGATAGAGAGAAGTCATATGCTGATTTGAAAAGAAATGAGATCGAATTTCAAGTTGGAGATAAAGTGTTCTTGAAGTGTCTCCATGGAAAAAGGTATTGAGATTTGGCCGGAAAGGCAACTTGAGTCCGTGATTTATCGAACCATATGAGATCACCGAAGGGCTTGGACCATTAGCCTACCGTTTAGCATTGCCACCCGAATTGGAAAAGATTCATAATGTATTTCATGTATCCATGTTGTGATGATATAGGTTAGGACCCTTTCATGTGATTTCACTGACAGAAATTGAGATCAAACCGGATATGACTTATGGTGAAGAACTAGTTAAGGTTTTGGCTCAGGAAGTTGAATAGTTAAGGAGAAAAAATATAGCCTTGGTGAAAGTTTTATGGCATCGACACGGAGTGGAAGAGGCTACAAGGGAACCTGAAGAAACCATGAGAAGTCAATATCCTAACTTATTTACTGGTAAGACTTATAAGGACGAAAGTCCCTAAGGGGGAGAAATATAACATCTCGAAATAGGGCCTAATCAGAATAGTGGTTTCGATACCATAAATCTGACATTACAATAATAATTTCATGATCATTAGATATGAAAATATGCATGTGTTAAAGTTTCATGAAGAAATTCTATGTGTAAGGTGTCTACTTGGAAATTAAGGACCAAATTGATTAAGTTGCAAAACTTTGGTTCTAGAAGCAATTTGTATGAAATTGCTTTGGAATATTAATTAAAGGTCCTTAAACGGTAATTTTCCCGATTTCTAGGTTTTTGGACAAAAATGGGCATGCAAGAAAAATTTGGAAAAGTTAATAAGGAAGGGCATTTTGGTCATTTGGTTAATTAATGAAATAAAAAGGGAAAATCAAGCAAAAATTCACTCATTTTCTTCTCCATGCTGCCGAATTTGAAGGAGTCTCCATAGTTAGGCTTTTCCAACATTTCAAGCTCAATAACCTCGAGGAACCAATTTTGGAGGTCGACCGTGAAAAACGAAAGGTTTTAGAATAATCGAGACACAAATCCAAAATGACTACCAGGTAAGTTCGTATAACCCGAAGTAAAATCTTAATATACTTAAATATGTATGTTCTTGAATGTATGAAAATTTAGATATTCATTGCAAGAAAATCCATGAAATGTGGTGGTGTAATTGAAAAGGATGATAAATGTCCCGGATGAAATAGAAAAAGGAAATCGGATGGATAAATTATGGCTTACATGACATGAGATCCTGCATGTATTGCAGAAAAGGATTTAGCCCAGACGGGTAATCTGATAATCTCAAAATAGAAAGGATCTGGCCCGGACGGGTGTTCCTTGAGTGATCAAGCCTCCCGAAGAATATAGCTGCAATAAGGATTTAGCCCGGACGGATAATCCGATTAAGGACTGAATTTAGCCTGGACTGGCAATTTAGATATGAGCTTGTGAGGGCAATTGTCGTAAAAAGGGATTAAGCCTAGACCGGTAATCCCGGCCTTGCTCTTAGAGTTATTACTACAGAGGATTTAGCCTGGATTGGTAATCCCGCCGTAAGTTGTAAGGTTCGCGGGAGTGCGTTCTTGAGATGATCAATTGTATGACTTGACGGTTATTGGGCTATCCATCGAGATTTTCGAGAAATTCAACGGGATTAACATGAGAAATAAAGAATGGAAATATTGAATTGATGAGCTCATCTAAGACTAATGACATGATGTATTGTTATGAGACTAACCTGATGATTGAGTGCATGTGATAGGGAAGCTATTTCATGCTTGTTGGAATTATTGCCTAAATATAATTATATGCTAATTAACCGCTAAGTTTACTTTCCAGTTATCTGGACTTACTAAGCATATAAATGCTTACCCCCTCCCTTTTTCCCTATCTTACAGAGCTCATGGACTCGTGAAGATTGGAAGACGGTTGGAGAGTCAACACACTATTGTCTTATCCCGCTTTGGTATATAGATACTTTTATTTTGTTTAATGGCATGTATAGGACTTTTGGTTATTATGTTATATGTGTCATTTGCCTGCCAATGTAAGGATTTGAATGGTATACTTATTCTTTTGTATATGGCCATGAGGTGTGGCTCATATTGATGTAGGTTGTAAATCTGCTAATGATGCATGTTTATGTTTAAATGATTCATGAGATATAGTGACGACGTTTATCGTGAATGGATGCTTGAAATAGGACTTAATAATTTGAGAGTGGACATAGCATACAATGGTATATGGTTATGATATGGCTTAAGTGTAAAATATAAAATCTGCTATGTTAATCCCTCGTACGAAAAGGATAATTTTAGCATGTACTAAGCTGATGAGATGAGGCTAACATGCGATGAGTCATGCCAAGGTTGTTTAAGAGTATAATGAGGCCATGTTAAATACCATTTAAGTCTTTAAGTGTGTATAGATGATAAAGGGTGACCAAAGGCTTGGAAAATAGCCCTAAAAAGGTCCACACGGGTAGACATATGGGCATGTGTCTAGGCCGTGTGTGACACACGGTCAGCCCCTATGGGCGTGTTGCCTGGCCGTGTGTCCCTTGCACCTAAAATTTTAGGTCAGTTTGTATGGTAAGTAAATACACGAGCAGAGACACCGCTGTGTGTCTCAATTTTGTGAAGGACACGGCCTAGCACACGGGCGTGTGTCTGGCTGTGAGCCTCAAAATGACTAATGATGTCATAAATAGAATGTTTGGGTTTTTGGACACGGGTGTGTCTAGGCCATGTGAGGGACACGGGCGTGTGCTTAGCCGTGTGAAAACCCCTGTAGGTTCGAAATGAAAAGTAAATCCAGATAATTCAACACAGGTGAGGGACATGAGCGTGTCCCCAAGCACACAGGCGTGTGTTATACCTCCACACAAGCACATAAGGCATAACCCTAGGAATTTTACTAAAGTTTTCTATAGTTCTCGGTTTAGTCTTGGGTCACTTTTAATGTATGTTTTGGACCTTGTAGGTCTATAATCGGAACACTATGATGTTGTTTGATCGATTTTAAATTGAATAAAATTTTATAAACTGTGTTTTCCGAAAGTGTCCAAGTATGTGTCTGGTAACGCCTCATTCCTTGTCTCGTTCTCGAGTACGGGTAAGGGGTGTTACATGGAGAGTTGTAACAGCCTGTTTTTAGTAAAATTGGAACAATGGTTTTGGGACCACAAATTCGAAGACAAAATATTTATGTAATTATTATTTTAATGTCTACAACATGTTAATAGAGTCATGAAAATTTCATTAAGAAATTTTGAAGTTTACATGCTTAATTTAGTAAAAATGACTAAATCGCGTAAAGTGTAAAAGTTGTGTTCTAATAGCTAAAGGTGTCAAATAGCTATGGAACCTTTAAGTGGAGGTTCTTATGTGGTAATTAAACCATTTTAATTGTGAGTGGTCATTTATGTGCATGATTAAGTGACTTTGATGATTTATAATAGAGGTTAAAAATGTAATTTAATAAATACAGTAAATTAAATTAAGGAAAAACAATGTATCATCTTCCTATTCTCATCTACCACTAAAATTTTAACCTAAGAAAAGCCATGGGAAAAGTTTAAGCATTCAGCCATCTCTTCTTACTTGCATATCAAGAAAAGCCACATTCGGATTTAGATCGAGACAAAGATATTAGATTTTCTCCAAAGTAATTCGAGGTAAGTTTAGGCATTAATAAGTGTTAAAGAAATTGTCTTTTAAATGCTTTATTATTGCATTTTGATGAATACGATTTCAAGGAAATACTCGACGAAGATTTGGCGACGTATGAGATCCTGGTTGAACCTTAAGAATAGATAAGATATGAATGACATGTCATAAGAGGTTACCGTGTTTTGGGTGCTAGTCCCGTACATTCTATCGGTACCTGAGTTTTTAGCATGTGTTGTGATTACTCGTCAGCTTGTGTGAGCAGCACCGTCTAGCTATGTCTTGACCGCCAGCTTGTGTGTGCAGACCTGGTGATAGCTTGAGAGTGGGCATAAATATATGAGATATGAGATAAATATGGTTTCGACCATGTACTGGCACTTAGTGTGCGAGATACCCGAGTATCCGATATTATTCCAAATGGTTCAACTGACATGGTTATGTCCCGAGAATGTATGAGGTTAATATGAACCAGTACAGGTATGTACATGAATCATGTGAGAATTGAATCTATGAGATTTGTGATTTCATGTCTAACTTTGTGGGTGAATGTGTGTTAGACTTATAGATTAAATTGAGTTGCATTAAGCTATGTTTATTTACTTAAAATGTGATTAAATGGTAAGCTAAGTTTTAGGTTATACGAACTTACTAAGCTTAATTGCTTACTTTGTTTACTTTTCCATGTTTTATAGTGATTTAGAAGCTTGCTTGTTTTGGAAGTTGTCGAAGATTTCACCACACTATCAAACTCTTAATTTGGTACTTTTGGACTTTATGTATTTTGGTTATATGGCATGTATAGGTTATTTGGCTAATGGAATCCTATATGGTTTGTTATGTTTAAGCCATTGATGTGGCTTGACAGTGGTATTTTGATATGTAAATAGGTGTAAGTGACCCTTTGATATATGGTTTATAATTGCTATGTGAATGCCTTGTTGTGAATTGGTACTTAAGGTAGCAAATGGTTGAGATTGACAATATATTCACATGCTAATTTTTAGGCAAGATAGTGCATATATGTAATTAACCATTTAGGTAGGTTTTTTTTTAGGTGATTTTTGGTATGTTTTAAAATGATCATTTGAAATGCCTATGAACTTAGAATTGATGGTAATGAAATTGTATGATATAGACTTGGTTGTGATTGGTTTGAATGCTTATTGATGATATGGTCATATGTTTTTTGGTATGTGTAGGTTGGTAACACATTGGGTGAGAAATAAGGCTTGGAAAATGTCCTATTTTTGTCCACACGAGTAGAGACACGGGCATGTGTCTCAAACGTGTGTCAGGTGACAAGACCGTGTGTCCCCTGATACTTCTTTAGAAATCAAGTCTGTAGCATCACACGGCCTAGCACACGGGCATGTGGCTAGGCCATGTGGCACAAGTTAGTATATCCTCAAGTTTTCATACAGCCTAGCACACGGCCTAGCACACGGGTGTGTTGGGACACTTCGAAGGGTACATGGCCTGGCACACGGGAGTGTGGTCTAGCTGTGTGACCCAAGTTAATGAGTTACACAGGGTCGGAAATAGGCTGGGACACGACCATGTGATCCCACTTTGAATGTCCACATGACCTGTGACACAAGCGTGTCTCTTGGCAGTGTGAGACACATGGCCTGGCCACATGGGCATGTGTCCGCTACATTTTGAAAAAATTCCATATTTTTCTAAAAATTGCTTAAGTACTAGGTTTAGTTTCGAACCACTTCTAATTCTTGTTTTAAGCCCCGATGGCTCATGTTAGGGACTAGATGACTGAATTTGAATGACTTTTGTTGAATATGAGAAATGAATATGAAATATATGATTGTTTAGGAGATAAGTTCGGTAATGCTCCGTAACCCTATTTCAGCGATGGATATGGGTTAGGGGTGTTATAGGTGTTAAATGTTGAAATTCACCTAGATGCTAAAGGTCTAGGGAATACTATAGTAGTAAACAATAAAGCATCTAACCAAGACAAGGAAAAAACTTATTTCCATCCATAATCATCTATATGAAGTATTAAAAGTGGAATATCTCACTATGAAAGACCCTTTTGAATTGTGGAACAATTTGAAAGAATGATTTGACTATCAAAAAACGATGATCCTCCCTAAAGCTTGTTATGATTTGATGCACTTACTATTGCAAGATTTTAAGACTGTAAGTGAATGCAATTCAGAACTTTTCGAAATTAGTTCTCAACTGAAATTATGTGGAGAGAACATAACTGATAAGGATTTGTTAGAGAAAACCTTTTCAACCTTTCATGCTACTAATGTGCTCTTGCAGTAACAATACCGTTTTAAAAAGTATTCTGAATTGATTTCATGCCTTTTAGTGGCTGAACAAAATAACAAGTTGTTGATGAAAAACCATGGAATTCGTTCCTAAAGTGAATGATGCAATACACAATAAATATGGAAATGAAAAATATAGAGGTTGCGATCATGATCGTGGACATAGTTGGGACGTGGTCGAGGACATACTAGTAACTGTTATCATGGTGTTCATAATAGTGGTATTTCTAACCACCAAAAAAAGAATAGCAACGAAGGACAAGAAAGAGTTGGTCATGTAACACCCCTTACCCGTACCCGAGATCGGGACAAGGTACGAGGCATTACCGTGCACAACCATGAACATTCCGGGAAGAAAGGGTTATAAAATTTCATTCTAATTTAAAAAAATTGAACAAAATCATATTGTACCTATTATGGGCCTACGAGGTCCAAAACATACGTTAAAAGCGGTCCGGGACTAAACCGAGAACTTAAGAAAATTTTAGAAAATTTTAATGTTTAAGCTTCACACGCCCGTGTGGAGGCAATGCACATGCCCATATGCTTGGGACACGCCCGTGTCCTATACCCGTGTGGAATTATTTTTTATTTTGAACCTATAGGGGTTTTCACATGGCTGAGCACACGCCCGTGTCACAGCCTGTGTGCAAAAACTTGGACATTCTGTTTATGACGTCATCATTCATTTAAGAGCACGCGGCCAAGGCACACGCCCATGGCTAGAGGCTGTGTCCTTCACACGACTAAGACACATGGCCGTGTCTCTGTCTGTGTGTTTACTACCATGCATACTGCCCTAAAATTCTAGGTGCAGGGGACACACGACCGTACAACACGCCCATGTGGACTGATTGTGTGTCACATACGGCCTAGACACATACTCTTGTGTCTACTCGTGTGGACCTTTTTGGAGGCTATTTTCCAAGCCTTTGGTCACCCTCAAACATCTATACACAATATACTTCTTGGACATATATCATGGTATAAATGTACGCTTTAAACCTTCTTGGCTAAGGTCATGCATGTTACTTCATGTCCCTCTTTAACCTATATTAATATTAACTCTTTGTGTTAGGGTTAACATTTCAAAAATCTCATTTTATTCTTGGCCCATTTATAACCCATGCCAATTATGAAATAAACCATTTCCAAATGATCTGCCCACATTACACCCGTCCATTCATGGTATATCACATCAACCATCACATGAAACATTCGAGCATAAACATGCACAATTAGTAGGTTTACAACCTACATCAATATGAGCCATATCTTACGGCCATATACAAAATGAATAAGCATATCATTTAAACCTTTACTTCTGCTAGCCAAATGACACATATAACAAAAATGACCAAGAATCCTATACATACCATTATAACAAAATAAAAGTTTCTATATACCAAGCAAGACAAGTTGATAGTGTGATTGGAGCTCCAACTATCTTCAAATCTTCACGAGTTTGTGAGCTCTGTAAGACAAGGGAAAAGAGAGGGGGTAAGCATTAACATGCTTAGTAAGTTTGGATAACTGGAAGGTAAACTTACTAGTTGTTTAGCATACAACCATATTAGATATTCACCCCAACAAGTATAATATAATTTTCCTATCACATACACTCGATCATCAAGTTAGTCTCATGTCAATACATTATAGCATTAATCTTAGATGAGCTCATCAATTTAAGAAATTCCATTCTTATTTCTCATTTAACATCGTTGAATTTCTCATAATATATCCCGTTTACCGTCATTTCATGCAAGTGATCATTTTAAGTACGCACTTCAAAAAACCTCGCTCTTATGATGGGATTACCAGTCCAGGCTAAATCCCTTGTAATGTAAACTCATGGAGTAATGTCGGGATTACCAGTCCAGGCTAAATCCCCTACAACGACATAGACTCCTATGAGCTCGGATCTGAATTACCAGTCCAGGCTAAATTTAGATCCTAATCAGATTACCCGTCCGAGCTAAATCCATTTCAGCACACATATTTTTCGGGAGGCTAGATCACTTTAGGGTCACCCGTCCAGGCTAGATCCTTTTTACCGTTAATTCATTTCTGGAAAAATCCATCAGATATCCTTTTTATTCAACTGGGACAATTTATCAACTTTTCATTAACGCAATATTTTTCATACATTATCTCACAACAAATAGCAATATTATAATTCATACATGAATATACATTTTTAATGTATTTAAATAGTCTACATTCGAGTTACATGAACTTACCTAGTAATCCTCGGTCAACCTCAGGGATTGGTCTCTCGGTGTCTATATAAGCAACAATAATTTATTACTGCCTCACATTATTCATTTTTAGCATAAAACTCAACCCCAGAAAAAATAACCATTTTGCCCGTAACCTTTCATAACTTTTACAAATTAGTCCATAGGCTCGTATAATGAAATGCATGTAATTTTATTGGTTACCCAAGCCTAGCCAAATATTTTTTTCATACTTATAGCAGCCAAAATTTTCCTTCATTTCACATTTTTCTACCTATTTTTTTTACAACTTTTACAAAATGGTCTTTTAAGCCATTTCTATGAAAATCTATTTAGTAAAAGTTGTTTACTATCCTTTAAGCTCTCATATTCCTCCATAAATCATCAAAATATAAGCATCTTATGCATGAGTAAATTTCTAACCATGAATGTGACAACCCAAATTAGACCCTGGTCAGAATGTGGTTTCGAGACCACATTACCGAGCCAAAAATTTATTTTCGTGTTTTAATTGCATAAATTGTTGCGTGACAGTGAATATATGAGAAATTAAATGCTTAATATTAGCATTAGGATTGTGAATTAATTCAAAAAGGACCTAGTTGACGAAGTTAGAAAAGATGATAGATGAATTATAAGGATTAAATAATAACAAGGTGAGAAAGTTTGGGTTTGCATGTCAATGTGCCCAATTCTTGATAGGTGGCCGGCCAAGCATGGTTCCCTTCCTCCAAGTTTATGTTGATTATTATTTAATATTGGTAAGTGGAGTAGGAAATAAAAGAAATGAATTAAAAAGAAAAGAAAGGATGAATAAAATAAGGGAGGAAGGAGGAGTGTTCATCCTTTTCCTTACCACAATAGCCGAACCTAAAGAAAGAAAAGAAGAGAAGAAGGTGAAGCAAAGGCATTCGGCCTTTTGAATGAAGAGGAGGTTAGTAAATTTTGTTAAATTTTCTTTTGAAATAATAGTTGTTTGGGTTAATCATCACGTTTTTCTTACCTAGCCATACTAAAATTTCGAATTTAGAGTGTTGGATGGAGCTTTCGGTTATGGTATGTGTGAGAAGAACTTGATTCTTTCTTACCTTTAAGTTTTGATGGATCAAGAAAACAAAAGGTTGTTGATGAAAGAAATTAAGGTGTTAAGAGATTATATGAAACTTATTCATGTTTATATATGTTATATGCAACGAAAATGGTTGATGATTTTGGAGGTGATTAGCTTGAATCGGCCACGGTATATCCATAAACACGATCTATGCTTGTTATGTTACTCATGGTTAAAACAATTCGGCTATGACATTCGGCCATGGATGGTTGTATTTCTTTGATGTTGTTTTTGATGCTTTAGGGCATTGAGGGTTGATTATAGATGAGGTGAGTTTCTTGATTTAAAATTTGATGGATGTTAAGCTAATTGGGCAACCAAAGGTTCAATATTTTTGTTATGAGGTCATATGTGCATTTCGGCCATGGTCTTTGCTTGAATATGAGATTTGTAATGTGATTTTCCTAAATTGTCTATGAATTTGGTTGTTGATTTCATGGTAATGGTATATTGAATCCATGAGAATTTAGTAAGGTTGCATTCGGCAACTTACTTGAAATTAAAAATCGATGTCTAAGCTTAGGTGATTTCGATGATGATATATGTGTATATACATAAGTATATTTAGTTGATTCGGCTTTGGTAGTTGCATGAGATTATTGGCCGAATATACTAACATACATATACATGTGAGATTGGATTGTAAATATTTAGCAAGGTGGTTAAACTAGTTAAATTATTGATATAGCTCAAGGAGCTAAAGGAGGTGAATCGAGCAAAGGCAAAGAAAAGGTTATCGAGTAGCCGAGTTGGAACCGTCTTACCTAACACGAGGTAAGTCATTAAGCATGTAGTGGGTAGTATTTCAAATGGTCATAATGTGTATGTATTGATGCTGATTGGAATGAATAAATATACATATATATATATATGCATGTACGTATGTGATGATGAAATTGTTGAATGAAAGAGAAGAGGTAAGATGTAATGAGTTGTTGATCTCGGCACTAAACGTGCGGGATAACCATTTATGACCATGAGATTGGCGCTAAGTGCGCGGGATTAAATTGTACAGCACTAAGTGTGCGATTTGACTATGTTGCACTAAGTGTGCGAAATGAATATGATGCACTAAGTGTGCGGATTGACCATGCGGCACTAAGTGTGCGAGATGGACTATGTGGCACTAAGTGTGCGATTTGATTACGTAGCACTAAGTGTGCGAGTTGATTATATAGCACTGAGTGTGCGGGCTCAATAAATATTCGTGAATCATTATGGACACTATGTGTGCGACATTATTGAGTCGATCGCGGACAGCGGATCGGGTAAGTGTCTCGAGTACGTGGCTAATAGGTGCTATGCTTATACTTGGTGTTGAGCTCGGTAAGTTCGAACCTATGTGACAAATATACTTGAAGACACGTACATAAAATTTATCGTAGGATGGGTGAAAGGCCGTATAGTCGTTTGGTTGTAACGAAAATAAATCGATTTATGAAATTGCTTCAATGTCCTATTGATGAGTATATAGAATGTGAATGCATGAATTGATATGAAATTGAATTGATAAGTTGGAGGAACTATGGTATGGTTCGGTATGGATGGAGTAAATTGTCTCGTTCCATTTTGTTTCCTCTTGTGATAATGTTGTTGATAGATGGTAGTGCATTGCTTATGACTTACTGAGTTATAAACTCACTCGATGTTTCCTTGTCACCCACTATAGGTTGCTTGGACTCATCTATTTTTGCGGGGTCGGGCCGTCGTTGAAGTCATCACACCGGATAGCAAGTTTTGGTACTTTCTTCTTAGTGTGTTTAGAAGATCATTTTGGCATGTATAAGCTAGTACGTTGTGTTTGAATTATGGCATGTAAACTTTAAGCCATGCGAAAATGGCACGAATGTTCGATTGAATTGGATCAAGGGTAGGCATGAAATGGACCTAGTTACTTTCGTAACAGATGCTGGCAGCAGCAGTGTCATGAGATTGAAAAATCACTAAAAATAGTGGGAGTGGAATTAATTGATGAATAAATTATGTAATCGAAGCTCGATGAGTCTGCTTTCATGACGAAGTAACGAAAAGATCATATGGGCAGTATATTAAGAGATAATCAGATTTTAGTCGGACAGGGCCAGAACGGTTTCTGGATTCCCTGCTCCGACTTTGGAAATTCATTATAAATTAACCAGAGATAATTAGGGGTCGTACCATATATGTGCAGATTCCTCTCTGAGTCTAGTTTTCATAGAAACAAACGGCAACAGTATTGAAGCCCCGTGCAGGGAGATATCCCAGTCGTAATGGGCAAAGGTCAGTGTAGTCGACCCCTGCAACTTGGGGGACATTGACTAATAAACTGTACTAATTGGCCCAACCAAAAATTCTAGAAAAAAATACATAGATGGACACATGAGTCTAGTTTCTGGGAAAAATTACGAAACTGATTTTCGAGTTACGAAACTCAAGATATGATTTTTAAAGCGGCTAGTACACAGATTGGGCAGTGTCTGGAAAATAAATTTTGTAAGGGGTTAAAGCCAGTTAACACCTCGTGTTCGACTCCGGTGTCGGTTTCGGGTTCGAGGTGTTACATTTTAGTGGTATCAGAGCTATGGTTTAGTCGGTTCTAGGACTACCATAGCACCTATGAGTCTAGCTATACATGCCATAATGTTAATGTTTAAAAGGGTGATGACTTCTGACGGTTGAAATGTTTTTGTCAAGTTTTGTAAATGGATCCCGGTGAAGAAAGAACCCTAGTGGATGACGTTGAGAGCGTAGCGGCTGCTCCTGCACAAGGGACGCCGCCTGTTGAACCTCAGTCATCTGCGAATAATCAAGGTGAGGGGGCTAAACAAGCCTTCTTTACCATGATGAATGAGTGGGTCGCGCAATATGCCTGAGCCAACCCGGCTGTCCAACAATTCCCAAATTTGAATAATCCACCCCAAGAGCCTGTAAGGCCATCAGTCGCTGATCCTGTGAGGCTGAGTAAGCCACCTGTAGACTTGATTAGGAAGCGTGGGGCCGAGGAGTTCAAGGCCATAGTAACTGATGACGCCGAAAGGGCCGAGTTCTGGCTTGATAACACTATTCGGGTGTTCGATGAATTGTCATGCACACCCGATGAATGTCTAAAATGTGTTGTATCTTTGTTGCGAGACTCAGCCTACTATTGGTGGAGGACCTTGATTTCCATAGTCCCGAACGAGCGAGTAACTTGGGACTTCTTTCAAACGGAATTCCGGAAGAAATTTATTAGCCAACGGTTCATTGACCAGAAACGTAAGGAGTTCTTGGAACTCAAGCAAGGCCGTATGACTGTATCTGAATACGAACATGAACTCGTAAGACTTAGTAGGTATGCCCGGGAGTGTGTAGCTGATGAGGTTGCTATGTGCAAAAGATTCGAGGAAGGATTGAATGAAGATTTAAAGCTACTAATGGGTATTTTGGAAATAAAGGAATTCGTAACACTAGTCGAACGAGCCTGCAAGGCGGAGGAACTTGGAAAGGAGAAGAGGAAGGCTGAATTTGAAGCTAGAGATTTTCGTAAAAGATCGACGGGTAAAGCTCCGTTCTCAGCTGTGAAGAAGTTCAGGGAGGACATTAATAAGTCGAGGGCGACTGCGGGAATTTCCATCAGGGCAAGACCATCGATGGGCTCCCGAGCTACTTCGGTAGCTAGTGTGGGCAATAATCGTCACGAGAAACCTGAATGTCCCCAATGTGGAAGACGACACCTAGGTGAATGTTGGGGCAAGTCTACTAACAGGGCCTGTTACGGATGCGGTTCGAAGGACCACTTCATTAGAGATTGCACGGAGCTGGATGAGAAGAATAAGATTCAAGGTGCAAGACCTAGTGGAGTGACATCTAGAGGTAGACCACCGAGAATTTTAGGAGGCAGGGGTGGTAGTCAGAGGGGGGCCTCTGATACGGCCGATCGCGCCGAGAACCGTACTCCTGCTAGAGCATATGCCATTCGCGCACGAGAGGAGGCATCCTCCCCCGACGTCATCACTGGTACCTTCACTCTCTTTGATACTAATGTGATTGCATTGATTGACCCTGGTTCTACTCATTCATATGTATGCGAAACCTTAGCAACCAGTAAGACTCTACCTGTTGAGTCTACTGAGCTCGTAATTCGAGTATCAAACCCTTTGGGTCAATGCGTACTTGTTGATAAAGTGTGTAAGAGATGCCCTCTAATAATCCGAGAATCCTGTTTTCCGGCTGATTTGATGCTTTTGCCGTTCGACGAGTTTGATGTTATTCTTGGTTTGGATTGGTTAACCGCGCATGATGCGGTTGTGAATTGCAAAAGCAAGACTATCGATTTGAGGTGCGCAAATAACGAGATAATCCGAGTTGAGTCTGCGGACTTAAGGGGGTTGCCAGCTGTAATATCAGCAATGTTGGCCCAGAAATATGTAAGGAAAGGGTGCGAAGCATACCTCGCGTATGTACTTGATGACAAGGAGTTAGAAAAGAAACCTGAATCGGTGCCGGTGGTCTGTGAATACCCGGATGTTTTTCCTGAAGAGTTACCGGGTTTGCCACCTGTTCGGGAGGTAGAGTTTGGTATTGAGCTTGTACCTGGAACTACGCCTATTTCGATCGCTCCGTATCGTATGGCACTAACCGAGTTAAAAGAGTTGAAAGCTCAGTTGCAAGAATTGACGGATAGAGGTTTCGCTCGACCGAGTTTCTCACCTTGGGGTGCACCAGTATTGTTCGTGAAAAAGAAGGACGGAACCATGAGGTTGTGCATTGATTATCGTCAACTGAATAAAGTGACGATAAAGAATAAATATCCGTTGCCGCGTATTGATGATCTGTTCGATCAATTAAAGGGGGCATCGGTGTTTTCAAAGATAGATTTGAGATCGGGTTATTATCAGTTGCGGATTCGAGATTCGGACGTACCCAAAACTGCTTTCAGAACGAGGTACGGTCACTATGAGTTCTTAGTGATGCCGTTTGGGCTCACTAATGCCCCTGCGGTGTTTATGGATTTGATGAATCGGATCTTTAGGCCGTATTTGGATCGGTTCGTAGTTGTGTTTATTGATGACATCTTGGTCTATTCAAGAGATGAGGCCGAACATGCTGAGCATCTGAGGCTAGTGTTGCAAATTTTGCGGGATAAGCAGTTATATGCTAAGTTCAGTAAGTGTGAGTTCTGGCTAAGAGAGGTTAGCTTCTTGGGTCATGTGGTATCCACATCGGGTATTCGGGTTGACCCGAGCAAAATTTCAGCCATACTTAACTGGAAGCCTCCGAGAAATGTTACCGAAGTCCGGAGCTTTCTAGGGCTCGCCGGTTACTACCGACGATTTGTCAAAGGTTTCTCGATGATAGCCACACCAATGACGAAGCTACTTCAGAAGGATGTTAAGTTCGAATGGACGGAGAAATGTCAGAAAAGCTTCGATCAACTGAAAACTCATCTGACTGAAGCTCCAATTTTGGTACAACCCGAATCGGGTAAAGAGTTTGTCGTTTATAGTGACGCATCCCTACTCGGGTTGGGTTGCGTATTGATGCAAGAAGGTCGAGTTGTGGCCTAGGCGTCGAGACAATTGAAGCCACACGAGAGAAATTATCCGACCCATGATCTCGAACTAGCCGCCATTGTGTTTGCATTGAAAATATGGCGACATTATTTGTTTGGTGAGAAGTGCCATGTGTTTTCGGATCACAAAAGTCTCAAATATTTGATGACTCAACGGGACTTGAATCTGCGACAAAGACGTTGGCTTGAATTGTTGAAAGATTACGAGCTTGTCATTGATTACCACCCGGGAAAGGCTAATGTGGTTGCGGACGCCTTAAGCCGGAAATCACTGTTTGCTTTGCGAGCGATGAATGTACACTTGTCTGTTCTACCTGACAATGTGTTAGTAGCTGAATTAAAAGCCAAACCATTATTGACTCATCAAATTCGTGAAGCTCAGAAAGTCGATGATGAATTGGTTGCAAAACGAGCTGAGTGTGTTCCGAACAAGGAATCGGAGTTTCAGATTGATGATGATGGTTGTTTGAGGTTTAGAAGTCGTTTGTACGTTCCAAGGAATTCGGAACTCATTTTGATGATCCTGAACGAAGCCCATTGTAGCCGAATGTCAATTCACCCGGGGAGCACGAAAATGTACAACGACTTGAAACGTCGGTTTTGGTGGCATGGTATGAAGCGAGACATCTCCGACTTTGTTTCGAGATGTTTAATATGTCAACAAGTGAAAGCGGAACATCAAGTGCCTTCAGGGTTACTTCAGCCGATCATGATACCCGAGTGGAAATGGGACCGAGTCACAATGGACTTTGTGTCCGGACTGCCAGTGTCCGCAAGTAAGAAGGATGCGATTTGGGTTGTTGTTGACAGGCTGACTAAGTCGGCTCACTTTATCCCCGTGCGTACGGATTTTTCATTGGATAAACTAGCCGAATTGTATGTTTCTCAGATTGTGAGATTACATGGAGTACCTATTTCTATCGTGTCGGATAGAGATCCGAGATTCACCTCGCGATTTTGGAAGAAATTGCAAGAAGCTTTGGGTACCCAGCTGCATTTTAGCACCGCTTTTCATCCCCAAACCGATGGTCAATCCGAGCGGATAATTCAGATACTCGAGGATATGCTGAGATGCTGCATCCTTGAGTTTAGTGGTTCGTGGGAACGGTATGTACCTTTGATCGAATTCGCTTACAACAATAGTTTCCAATCAAGTATTAAGATGGCACCTTACGAGGCTTTGTACGGTCGTAAATGCCGTACGCCATTGTTTTGGACCGAGCTCGGTGAAAGTAAAATTTTCGGAGTTGATTTGATTAGAGATGCCGAACAGAAGGTAAAGGTAATCCGTGAAAGTCTGAAGGTAGCCACAGATCGTCAGAAATCGTATGCGGATCTGAAACGGAAGGACATTGAATATCAGGTGGGAGATAAAGTGTTCCTTAAAGTTTCGCCTTGGAAAAAGGTACTTAGGTTTGGCCGTAAAGGCAAGTTGAGCCCGAGATTCATTGGGCCGTACGAAATCTCTGAACGAGTGGGGCCGGTTGCATATAGATTGATTTTGCCCCCTGAACTTGAAAGGATACACGATGTCTTTCATGTTTCGATGCTTCGACGCTATAGGTCTGATCCTTCGCACATAATTAGTCCGTCGGAGGTTGAAATTCAGGCTGATATGAGCTATGAAGAAAAACCGATTCGTATCCTAACTCGTGAAGTGAAAGAGTTGCGAAATAAAAGGGTTCCGTTGGTTAAGGTGTTGTGGCTTAAACACGGGATCGAGGAAGCAACCTGGGAACCCGAGAGCTCGATGAAAGAACAATACCCAAACCTATTTACCGGTAAGATTTTCGGGGACGAAAATTTCTTATGTGGGGGAGAGTTGTGACAACCCAAATTAGACCCTGGTCAGAATGTGGTTTCGAGACCACATTACCGAGCCAAAAATTTATTTTCGTGTTTTAATTGCATAAATTGTTGCGTGACAGTGAATATATGAGAAATTAAATGCTTAATATTAGCATTAGGATTGTGAATTAATTCAAAAAGGACCTAGTTGACGAAGTTAGAAAAGATGATAGATGAATTATAAGGATTAAATAATAACAAGGTGAGAAAGTTTGGGTTTGCATGTCAATGTGCCCAATTCTTGATAGGTGGCCGGCCAAGCATGGTTCCCTTCCTCCAAGTTTATGTTGATTATTATTTAATATTGGTAAGTGGAGTAGGAAATAAAAGAAATGAATTAAAAAGAAAAGAAAGGATGAATAAAATAAGGGAGGAAGGAGGAGTGTTCATCCTTTTCCTTACCACAATAGCCGAACCTAAAGAAAGAAAAGAAGAGAAGAAGGTGAAGCAAAGGCATTCGGCCTTTTGAATGAAGAGGAGGTTAGTAAATTTTGTTAAATTTTCTTTTGAAATAATAGTTGTTTGGGTTAATCATCACGTTTTTCTTACCTAGCCATACTAAAATTTCGAATTTAGAGTGTTGGATGGAGCTTTCGGTTATGGTATGTGTGAGAAGAACTTGATTCTTTCTTACCTTTAAGTTTTGATGGATCAAGAAAACAAAAGGTTGTTGATGAAAGAAATTAAGGTGTTAAGAGATTATATGAAACTTATTCATGTTTATATATGTTATATGCAACGAAAATGGTTGATGATTTTGGAGGTGATTAGCTTGAATCGGCCACGGTATATCCATAAACACGATCTATGCTTGTTATGTTACTCATGGTTAAAACAATTCGGCTATGACATTCGGCCATGGATGGTTGTATTTCTTTGATGTTGTTTTTGATGCTTTAGGGCATTGAGGGTTGATTATAGATGAGGTGAGTTTCTTGATTTAAAATTTGATGGATGTTAAGCTAATTGGGCAACCAAAGGTTCAATATTTTTGTTATGAGGTCATATGTGCATTTCGGCCATGGTCTTTGCTTGAATATGAGATTTGTAATGTGATTTTCCTAAATTGTCTATGAATTTGGTTGTTGATTTCATGGTAATGGTATATTGAATCCATGAGAATTTAGTAAGGTTGCATTCGGCAACTTACTTGAAATTAAAAATCGATGTCTAAGCTTAGGTGATTTCGATGATGATATATGTGTATATACATAAGTATATTTAGTTGATTCGGCTTTGGTAGTTGCATGAGATTATTGGCCGAATATACTAACATACATATACATGTGAGATTGGATTGTAAATATTTAGCAAGGTGGTTAAACTAGTTAAATTATTGATATAGCTCAAGGAGCTAAAGGAGGTGAATCGAGCAAAGGCAAAGAAAAGGTTATCGAGTAGCCGAGTTGGAACCGTCTTACCTAACACGAGGTAAGTCATTAAGCATGTAGTGGGTAGTATTTCAAATGGTCATAATGTGTATGTATTGATGCTGATTGGAATGAATAAATATACATATATATATATATGCATGTACGTATGTGATGATGAAATTGTTGAATGAAAGAGAAGAGGTAAGATGTAATGAGTTGTTGATCTCGGCACTAAACGTGCGGGATAACCATTTATGACCATGAGATTGGCGCTAAGTGCGCGGGATTAAATTGTACAGCACTAAGTGTGCGATTTGACTATGTTGCACTAAGTGTGCGAAATGAATATGATGCACTAAGTGTGCGGATTGACCATGCGGCACTAAGTGTGCGAGATGGACTATGTGGCACTAAGTGTGCGATTTGATTACGTAGCACTAAGTGTGCGAGTTGATTATATAGCACTGAGTGTGCGGGCTCAATAAATATTCGTGAATCATTATGGACACTATGTGTGCGACATTATTGAGTCGATCGCGGACAGCGGATCGGGTAAGTGTCTCGAGTACGTGGCTAATAGGTGCTATGCTTATACTTGGTGTTGAGCTCGGTAAGTTCGAACCTATGTGACAAATATACTTGAAGACACGTACATAAAATTTATCGTAGGATGGGTGAAAGGCCGTATAGTCGTTTGGTTGTAACGAAAATAAATCGATTTATGAAATTGCTTCAATGTCCTATTGATGAGTATATAGAATGTGAATGCATGAATTGATATGAAATTGAATTGATAAGTTGGAGGAACTATGGTATGGTTCGGTATGGATGGAGTAAATTGTCTCGTTCCATTTTGTTTCCTCTTGTGATAATGTTGTTGATAGATGGTAGTGCATTGCTTATGACTTACTGAGTTATAAACTCACTCGATGTTTCCTTGTCACCCACTATAGGTTGCTTGGACTCATCTATTTTTGCGGGGTCGGGCCGTCGTTGAAGTCATCACACCGGATAGCAAGTTTTGGTACTTTCTTTTTAGTGTGTTTAGAAGATCATTTTGGCATGTATAAGCTAGTACGTTGTGTTTGAATTATGGCATGTAAACTTTAAGCCATGCGAAAATGGCACGAATGTTCGATTGAATTGGATCAAGGGTAGGCATGAAATGGACCTAGTTACTTTCGTAACAGATGCTGGCAGCAGCAGTGTCATGAGATTGAAAAATCACTAAAATAGTGGGAGTGGAATTAATTGATGAATAAATTATGTAATCGAAGCTCGATGAGTCTGCTTTCATGAGGAAGTAACGAAAAGATCATATGGGCAGTATATTAAGAGATAATCAGATTTTAGTGGGACAGGGCCAGAACGGTTTCTGGATTCCCTGCTCCGACTTTGGAATTCATTATAAATTAACCAGAGATAATTAGGGGTCGTACCATATATGTGCAGATTCCTCTCTGAGTCTAGTTTCATAGAAACAAACGGCAACAGTATTGAAGCCCGTGCAGGGAGATATCCCAGTCGTAATGGGCAAAGGTCAGTGTAGTCGACCCCTGCAACTTGGGGACTTTGACTAATAAACTGTACTAATTGGCCCAACCAAAATTCTAGAAAAAAATACATAGATGGGCACATGAGTCTAGTTTCTGGGAAAAATTACGAAACTGATTTTCGAGTTACGAAACTCAAGATATGATTTTTAAAGCGGCTAGTACACAGATTGGGCAGTGTCTGGAAAATAAATTTTGTAAGGGGTTAAAGCCAGTTAACACCTCGTGTTCGACTCCGGTGTCGGTTTCGGGTTCGGGGTGTTACAATGAACCCTAGCTTAAAATATAGGTAGAAATAGATAGAGCATGTTACGGAGATACCAAAAATACGAAGAACACTAAAAACGGGGCTAGGGAGTACTTACTATTGAGCTTGAAAATGTTGAAACCCTAGCTATGGAGAACATGCAAATTTCAGCAGCTATGGGGAAGAAGATGGCTGATTTTAGCTTTCATTTTCCCCTTTTATTAATTTTATTACTAAATGACCAAAATGCCCCTCCATACTAAACTTTTAAATTTTTCCATACATGCCCATTTTTGTCCAAAACTTAGAAATTGGGAAAATTGCTATTGAAGACCTCTTAATTAATAATCCAAAGAAATTTCATACAAATTTCTTCTAGAATCCAAGTTTTGCAATTTATTTAATTTGGTCCCTAATTTCCAATTGGACACCTTATACTTGTAATTTATTCATGAAACTCTAACACATGATTATTTTCATATCCTAAGCCTCATAATAATCATAAAATAATTATTTTAACTTCAGATTTGTGGTCTTGAAACCACTATTCTGACTAGGCCCAATTTTGGGATGTTACAGGTCAAAATAATCATTCAAAGGTTATTAAGAATTTATGTTACCGATGTGGTATGAGGGGGCATTGGGCACATACCTATCGTAATCAAGCATCCATTAAAGGGAAGAAAATAATATTGAGACAAATTTTATATCCCAAAATGATGAAATGGAGGCAAAAGAGGAGGGTGATGTAATTCATGGCCTTAATGATATAACTGTAATTCATGGCCTTAATGATATAACTCACATTGATGTGACAGATTTCTTTGAGAATCAATAGAAAAGTTAGTGTTATTTTAGCATTTTAAGTTATTTTTAAGTATGTTTCATTTTCTTTCATAAAGAATAAAGTTGGTGTAAATTAGGCATTTTTTATGTTATTTTATGTTTATTTTCTTGCAAGTTATACATATTCAATAAATATTTGCAATGTTTCTAATCTTATTACTTTATTTATTTTTATGAAGAATATGAATGATCAACAAAATTTTGTTGGATTCAAAATCAATGGGGACATGTGTCTTACAGATAATGTTACAACATATACGATACTCAAAGTTAAAAAAATAATTTTCTCATTTAACAATAAGCAATGTTCATATTAATACAATATTGGGTAGTTTAAAACTTATTAAAGGCTTCGGAAGAGCTATTATATTATTACCTAAAGGTACAAAATTTGTCATTAATAATACTTTATTTTCCACTAAGTCTCAAAGAAATTTATTGAGTTTTAAAGATATTCGTATTAATAGATATCATATTGAGACTATAAATGAAATAAACATTGAATATCTATATATTACAAATGTTGAATGTGGAAAGAAATAGTTTTGGAAAGATTGCTTGTTTTTTCATCAAGTTTATATTATACACATATTAGTGCAATTGAGACACATGCTACTACAAACCAGAAGTTTGTAGAACCACATACTTTTACTATTTGGCACAACCGGTTAGCCCATCCTGGATCTATTATGATGTGAAAATAATTGAGAATTCGACTGGACACCCATTAAAGAACCAGAAGATTTTAAAATTCAAGGATTTCTCTTGTGATGCTTGTTCTCAAGGAATTCGACTGGAAATTTTTGCACATGAGTTAGGACATGGGCGTTTCATGGCCGTATGAAGGACACGGGCCAGGCACACGAGCGTGTACTAAGCCATGTGAAAATCCCTGTAGGTGTGCATTTAGAATTAATTCCACACGGGCATGTTGCCCTTCCACACGAGCGTGTGCCCTGTTTCAAAGTCAAATTCTATATAGATGGTTTAAGAACCTGGGTTGATCCCGAATAGTTTTCAATGGTCGATTTGGGGCTCGTAGGCCCATAATAAGAAGTTTAAAGTAGAAATTGAAAGAGTTCCAAAATGGGCCCAACTCTTGGAGACTTGGGGAACGGTTGTATGTATAAGATCGAGTTAAGTAATGCCTCGTATTCTACTCCAGCGTGGGTTACGGGTATGAGGTGTTACAGTTACAGTATATTTGTATGGTACACTTAATAGTGAAATTTATATGAAAATCCCTGAAGCATTTAAAATCCCTGAAGGATATAGAGTTTCTTGAAAAAATTGCTCGATCAGATTAAAGAAAAGTTTATATGGATTAAAATGATCTAGACGTATGTGGTAAAATCATCTTAGTGAATACTTGTTAAAAGAAGGTTACAAAAATGTTCCAATTTGTCCATGTGTCTTTATAAAAAGGTTTGGATCAAATTTTGTGATAATTATTGTTTATGTTGATGATCTAAATATTATTGGAACTCCTGAAGAACTCCAAAATATAGTAAATTATTTAAGGAAAGAATTTGAGATGGAAGATCTTGGAAAAACAAAGTTTTGTCTTGGCTTACAGATCAAGCATTTAAAAGATGGAATTCATGTTCATCAACCACTTTATACGGAAAAGATAATAAAGAAATTTTACATGGATAAAGCACACCCATTGAATACTCCGATGGTTGTACAATCGTTAGATGTAAATAAAGATCAATTTCATCATTGCAAGAATGATGAAGAGTTTCTTGGTCTTGAAGTACCATATCAAAGTGTGATAATGGCATTGATGTACCTTGCAAACAACACAAGTCGTAATATAGCTTTCGTTGTAAACTTGTTAGCAAGATTTAGTTCTTCTCCAACACATAGACGTTGGAATGAAATTAAACTTGTATTTAGATATCTCAGAGGGCCATTGATATAAGGTTATTTTATTCAAATGATTTAAAATCCCTATTAGTCAGCTATGCTGATGTTGGATACTTATCGGATCCACATAAAGGTTGATTTCAAACAGGATATTTATTTAAATGTGGGGGTACTGTCATATCATAGTGTTTGACAAAGAAAACATTTGCTGCTGCTTCTTCAAATCATACAAAAATAATTGCAATACATGAGGCAAGTCGAGAGTGTGTTTGACTAAGGTTATTGACCCAACATATCTAGAAGATATGCAATTTACCTTTACAAGAAAAGATGCTAACTATCTTATACGAAGATAATACAGCATGTAATAGCTCAATTGACAGGTGGTTACATCAAGGGTTACAAAACGAAACATATTTCACAAAAATTATTCTTCACCCATGATCTTGAGAAAATAGGTGATATAACTATTCAACAAATTCGTTCTAATGATAATTTAACAAATCTTTTTACTAAGGCATTGCCAAATTCAACATTTAAAAGACTACTAAACAATATTAGAATACGTTGACTCAAAGATGTAATGTAATGTTGCCATTAGAGGTGGTCTAAAAACAAGTACTCTTTTCCTTTAACCAAGATTTTGTTCTATTGGGTTTTCCTGGTAAAGGTTTTTAACAAGGCAGCTTGTAATAGAAAATTGTGTACTATTTTCCTTCATTAGGTTTTTTTATCCCACAGGGTTTTTCCTAATAAGGTTTTAACGAGGCACATTATCTACCAATGGACATCCAAGTGGGAGTGTTATGAATATCTTATTAAGTGGATGTCCATCAAGATCAAGATAAGTTTTGATATACTTTAAATTTTAATAGTTATTAAATTAGATCTTTACTTCATTTTTACTTCTTATGTGTATAAGTAGAGACTTCGAAGAAGCATTGTAATCATCCCATTGATCAATAAAATACATTCTCTATTGATTCCCATATTTTCTTTGTTTTTTATTTTCTCTATCTCTCTTTATTTTATAACAAATTTAAATATATTTGTAACATTTTTTATTTTTAGTTATAGTTTTAGGAATTTGAATTTTTAAAACTTTAAATATATTTATATTTTAATTATTTTTAGGAAGTTAAGTTTTTTAATTTGTCTTTAATTATTTCATTTTTTTGTAATACAATTAAATAATTTAATTTCCACTTATGAAAATAAACTATTATAAAATTGGAAATAATCTCATCAAAGTTGATTTTGAACAATATTCAAAAGTTTAATTTGGTTATATTTAATAAAATTTTAGCTATTATTAAAATTATCTATTACTAGTGTACACATACAAATTAAATTAAATTCTCAAAATATTTTTAATTTTAGAATTTAATCTTTTTACATAATTTTTTAATATAGAGTTGTTTTTTTTTACCATTATTCAAATTCATAATAAGTGTTGAGTAATTTATCTTGGACTTTCATTATAATTCAAACCATCCAATTAATTAATAAGCAATATCGTATTATTTTAATTTATTTATTATTTAAACTAAAATTAATTCTATTATTAGACAAAAAACATAAAAAAAGGAGACATACACAAATAGGTTACAATAGGAAAGACACATATGAATAATTTATTTTATAAGTGAAAATAAAAGTATTATCTAATTACAATATTAATTGATAGCTAAATCATATCAAGTAATATTGTAAATATAACAAAACTATACATTTGAGTTGAATGATAATAGATAAAATCATATCAATTATATATTCTTTTTATATAATAGAGTATTATTATAATATTAATTAATTATTAATAACAGCTATAAATAATATCAGCTAATGTACTAAATATAAAAAAAAATAGATTAAATATAAATTACTACTTACCATTAAATGCAATATCTTATTATGAAAATAAATTATTACTTGAATAGAACTCTAACCATAAAATATAAAAAAAATTTGTGATAATTAAAATTATAATTTACAACTATTAGTTTAAACTTTTTTGACATAAATAAAAATTATGTTAATTTTATTAATGTAAAATAGAGTTATTACTTGAATAAAATTTTAATTATCACTTAATTACTATTAGATTTAATTCTATTAATTAGTTAATATTTTGAATAATTTTATTCTGTATAAATAATATAAAGTAAAATTATATTGTCAAATTGACTATGTTAAAAAATTAATTATTATTTAAAATTTTCCTATTATAATATTTTAATTAATAAGTTAATATACTCCAATTATATTTAATAATTCTTCAAATAAGTAACATTATTTTACACTAATTACTACAATTAAAAATATAATAATTAAATATTATATGTATAAATCACTGCAACATATGTAACATTAGATGACAGTACGATTAAAATCCTAGTTGATATACATATGAAATGACATGCGTATAAATTTAACTGGCTGGTCCTAAAATTTTCTCTTTTACAAAAAAGAAATTATTTCTAATTTATTAAGAAAAATAACTTATTTAAATTAATTCTCATTTTAAATAACCATATAGGCAATCTTTCATCACTGTCTAATGGTTTCGCTTGTTGGTAGGGACGTCAGTGGAGCGGGTTTCACAGGCCATGCCCCACTTCGTACCTAATTGGATCGGGATGGGTACAAGTTTTGCAGGTGTGGGGACAAAAATTAGACTCGTCGTGGGTGGTGGGGTAGACGTGGGTATGACTTTGTACTCGTCCCATCCCCGCCCACCCCACATGATATAATAAGTATATTTAAAAAATAAACATTAATAAAAATTTAATTTTGATAACAATACTCAACTCACATTCACTACTTTTTTTTTTAAAAAATGTAATACCTTAGACCCGGCCTAGACCTTATGGCCGAATCTGGCGATGCCACAAGGAATAAGATTTGAAACTGAATTTATCAAGTTAAAACTGTTTCCGTTTATTATCTTCTATTTATCTCTCGTCAATTTCAAGATCATTCTCTAATTAATATGATTCGTTTAAAAACATATTCTGTAGTAGAGCTTTTAAATTGTGATATATAAAGAAATCGTTTGTGTTTGGGAAAATGTTGTTTTTAATTAAATCGAGTTTTCGTTGTGTTTTGCAGTTTAAAAGTCCATGTAGACAGTTAAAATCCAAGTAAAGGAAAATAGTCCAAAAGTCCAAATTACATCAAAAATCCCCCAAAATAATAGGAATTAAAAGCCTTAAATGGAATTAATCAGTTTAGTAATCATGTGGTCACTGTTGAGTCCTCCGCCACATCGATCCATCTAGGTCTGGGGTTACCTATACAGATAAACAAAAAGGGGTGAGTTTACATAAACTCAGTGTGTAATCCCTACAGAAAACATGCATACAATCAAACAACAGTTATGAATTAAATGCAGTTTGGGGCCTAAGCCCATTACAGATTCAGATACAGTTTAGGCCTTAGCCCATTCAGCAACAGTTTCAAATATAAATTAGGGCCTTAGCCCATCTCAGATACAGTATGCATACAGTAACAGAAATCAATATCCTACCCACCAGCCTCTACACACCACTTCGACCATCCCTATACACCATGTGGGTTTAAAACACCTACCCAGCCCTACACACCAAGTCGTACAGAATGCGGTACAAATTAGTAATATGACAGCTGAGCTGCCAGATAATAGGCATGAAAGCCTTTCAATATACTTCCCCCAATAATCAATCATCCCACCCCAATGCAAATGCAACTAAACATGCTCAAAGCAGGCATACAAAAATACATGCTTACATGCTAAAATTTAGTTATTAGTCATGCATACGGATTAGTAAACATGCATAAATTTAACATGCTCAATACATACATTATATATTCAAGTTACACAATTTAGGGTCAAAACAGTGCTTACTGACCCTATAGTAGGTTCACAATTGACTTGGGCGACCCATGCAACCCTAAGAAACATTTTAGCTAAATGGGCCCACACGCCCATGTGGTTTGCCCGTGTGGGGCCACATGCCCAAATTGGCCTTGGCCCGTGTGGACTACTTGT